>NC_051154.1:421069601-421110443 GCF_013339745.2 Dermacentor silvarum
TAAAATGATTCCTAAAAACTTATGCTCGCTGCTCAAAGAGAGCGCATCTCCTTTGATTTGTATACTTGGGACAGGCGTTACGCCTCTCTTGTTTGTAAAGAGTATGAAGTGCTTTTCTGAGCGTTAACATTAAAACCATTCTCCTCCGCCCATTTGGACAATCTGTTAATTCCCAGCTGTACCTGTCGTTCGCATATGGCAATATTACATGACTTAAAGGCTATCTGCACATCATCGACATAAACCGAATAAAACATTGTGCGTGGGATGACTGTACGCAGCGAATTCATTTTTACAATAAATAGTGTGCAGCTAAGCACACCGCCCTGCGGCACACCAGTTTCTTGTGTGAATGACCTAGACAAAGCTCTGCCCACCCTTACGCGAAATGTGCGATTAGTGAGGTAACTTTCGATTGTGTTGAGCATATTGCCACGAACACCCATTGCGGAAAGATCTCGGAGAATTCCAAAGCGCCATGTGGTGTCGTAAGCTTTCTTTCTCTAGGTCTAGAAATACAGACAGACAGAACTGCTTATGTATGAAAGCATCTCTAATATATGCCTCAATCCGGACAAGGTGGTCTGTAGTAGACATACCTTCTCGAAAACCACACTGGAAGGTGTCCAAAATTTTGTTATTTTGTAGGAAGGATATTAGGCGCCGGTTTATCATTTTTTCATACAGCTTGCACAGGCAGCTTGTTAGAGCTATTGGCCTGTAGCTGCTGGCCAAGGACGGGTCTTTGCCTTGTTTAAGTATGGGGATGATTATGGCTTCCTTCCATGAAGACGGAATACAGCCAGCCGCCCACATGGCATTAAAAAGAGACAAGAGTGTTTTCAGTGTTTCGGGGTGTAAGTACCTAATCATTTCGTACATGATACGATCCCCTACCTGGCGCTGAGTTGTTGCAACAAGCGAGAGATGCTTGAAGCTCAGCTAAAGTAAATGGAGAATTGTAGGCCTCACTCGATGAGCCTTTGCGATTTAGGGGCCGCCGCTCTTCGCGTTCTTTGATTCTCAGGAATGTTTCGGTATAGTGCGATGCACTTGACACATATTCAAAATGTTCGCCTAGACAATCCGCCTGATCTTCGAGGCTATCACCTTGTGTACTTACTAAGGGTAGGGGATGCGACTCCCGACCTGTTAGTTTATTTACCCGATTCCAGACTTTTCTTTCATCGGTGTACGAATTTACACTGGTGATGTACCTATCCCAACTTTCCCTCTTTGCACGTCGACGTGTTCTCCTACCTTGTGATTTTATCTGTTTGAAATTAATGAGGTTTTCAGCAGTTGGAGAATTGCGAAGCAATCTCCAAGCTTTGTTTTGATTTTTGCGCGCTTTCCGACATTCGTCGTTCCACCATGGGATGCGACGCTTATTAGCTAATCCGCTAGTTTGCCTAATACATTTAGCTGCAGCGCTAATAATGAAAGCTGTTAGGTATGCAACAGCGTCTTCTACATTAAAAACAGCAATTTCACCTCCGCCTAAATACGTAAGCTCTCGGAACATTTCCCAGTCGGCCGAGTCCATGTTCCATCGAGGAAAATGTGGCAAGCATGTATCTTGTTTTGTTAAGTTTAGCATAACTGGGAAATGGTCGCTCCCAAACGGGTTCCTGAGAACAGACCACTCCAGATACGGAATTAGAGTACTCGATACTATACTTAAATCAATGGATGAGTATGAGTTATGTGTAACGCTGTAATAAGTTGGCTCTTTCTTGTTAAGTATAGATGCACCTGAAGAAAACAGAAAATTTTCTATAAGGCGTCATCGCGCATCTAAACGAGAGTCGCCCCATAAGGGGCTATGAGCGTTCACATCACCGACAACTATGTATGGCGGAGGAAGTTCATCAATGAAGCTTTGAAACTGTGTCTTGGAAAGTTGATAACAAGGAGGGACGAAAATCGAACTAATTGTGACTAGCTTACCGAACAGTATTGCTCGGACAGCAACTGCCTCAAGGGAAGTTCGGAGGTTCAATTGCCGACAGGCAACACCTTTATCTACTATTATAGCGACACCGCCCGACGAGGCGGTAGCGTCGTCGCGGTCCTTGCGAAAAATGGCATGGTGCCTTAAAAAGTTTGTGTTCTCTGTTTTGAGATGCGTCTCCTGGACACACAGCACCCTCGGACTATATTTAAGAAGGAGCTCTTTGACATCATCAAGGTTATGAAGGAGACCCCTAACGTTCCATTGTAATATTTGCGTGTTCATATTGAAAAGGAGTTTGTGCTGTGTGTTCAGAAGATGAAGACTAGCTCACGGTGCCCTTTCCAGGCGCCGTGACGCGAGGTTTCTCTTTTCTGGAGCGGTCGAGAGATTCCCGCCGCTCCTTAGGCGCTGGCGGCGCCGTCTGGCCGGTTGTTGTGTCCATCGCCTCTTGCGAGGCGCTGGACACGCGCTCTTGCGACCGGTTGGTGTGTCGTGACGGCCTCGTCTCGTGGGACGAGACCCTTGAGGCCACCAGCCCGGAGGTCGATGGCCCCTTGTTCTGAGATGGCGGAGCAGCGCTAGCTGCAGCCGCCGAGGGGGCGGATGGCGTCGCTGGCGGCTCACTGCGTGTGGGCCGGACAGCCGCCGGAAGCCGTTGTGGCGCTGCCCCCTGACGCGCCACTTCGGCAAAAGTGTTCTTGGGCAGGGATAATACCCGCCTTCGTGCCTCCTTGAATGAGATGTTTTCTTTTACTTTGATTGCGACAATTTCTTTTTCTTTTTTCCATGATGGGCACGACCGCGAGTACGCGGCGTGGTCCCCGTCACAGTTCACACAGTGGAGGGCGTTTTCACATGATTCAGCGAGGTGTTCATTGGCACTACATTTCGCACACGTTTGTCGACCTCGGCAGTTCTGCGAACTGTGGCCGAATCGCTGGCACTTAAAACATCGCAGAGGGTTCGGAACATATGGTCTTACCCGGAGTTTCACGTACCCTGCCTCAATAGTTTCAGGAAGCACACTTGAACCAAATGTAAGTATTAGATGCTTTGTTTTCATCTCTTTTCCATCGCGCCGTAGCATGATTCTCTTCACATTGATTACGTTTTGCTCGCTCCAGCCTTCTAATGGTTCAGTTTCTTCCAGATGCATCAGGTCGTCATCGGAGACCACTCCACGGGTGGTGTTCATCGTGCGGTGCGGGGTAATTGTCACTGGGATGTCCCCAAATGAGGCTAGGTTATGGAGCTTGTCATGTTGGTTCTTATCGCGGAGTTCCAATAGGAGATCGCCGCTAGCCATCTTTGATGCTTTGTAGCCTGCGCCAAATGTTTCCGTTAGACATTTTGAAACTAGGAAAGGTGAGATCATTCTCACCGTCTTTTCGGGTTTTTCACAGTGGACAACGTGGAACCGAGGGAAGTTTTCAGTTTGGCGGCCAAAAAATTTGAATAAGTCTTCGGTGCGCCCACGCTTAAGGGGGCGATCGGGTAACGCGGGGAAAGAAAAAGCCATGAAAAATAATGATCTTTCGGCAGGAACGCCAGCCACCCACCATGGAGCCCAACGAGGGGACGCTGTAGGACCTGTAGACACAAGCCCCACAAACGCCAGCTGTACGTTCCCGCTATAACCAAATACGTATAACCAAGGGTGGTTATGACACACAAGGTTAACCCTTGCTGCCAGGAATGTTGGAAGAAAATGGAAGAGAGAAGAAGACAGGAGAGATTGAAAGTGAGAGGAAAAGACGAAGATTGGAGAGAGAGACAGGAAAAGGCAACTACCGATTTCCCCCGGGTGGGTCAGTCCGGGGGTGCCGTCTACGTGAAGCAGAGGCCAAAGAGGTGTGTTGCCTCTGCCGAGGGGCCATAAAGGTCCAAGCACTCGGCATCGGATCAACCCCCAGGATCCCCTTTTCCCCGGACACGGCTCAGCCGCGCACGGTTAGACGCGGGAGGGTCCAACCCTCGTGTGCTGGGGTACGTGGTGGCGCAACTCACCAAACGCCTGCTGACGCAGACGCCCCTGCGGGGGATTTTGTTGTTCTACCGAGTCTGTTGTCAGCCCGTGTCGACACGGGAAAAGCACGTTATATACGCCCGATTTTGACAAATTGCCGCTAATTCCGTCCGCTGTAGCGCGGTCCGTTAAAAGCAAGCTTTGCTGCATTATTAATATAGGTAGACCAAACTAAGGTTATTTAAGGGGTACATTACATACATTTTAAACTATATATTTAAGAAAATTAAGGGGTACACTTACAATATTGCATACTTACGCATTTAACGTCTCATTGCACGGCTTTCGTTGCATAAAAAAACTTATGCTCCGGACTTGAAGAACATTGTCTTGGACTATATATTTTTTGTAAGAATGGACTGTTCCTGACAAATTTTCGTCTTCCTCACAGGGCGGAGTACAAAATTCAGCGCATCGGTGCTGAATGAAGTGGATGGCAACACTGATGCAATCGGCTGTTGGTGTAGGCCAGGTGTAAAGGACACGGAACCTTTTTGCATCATTTACAGTGTGACAATTTCCTGTGCACAGCATGGCACTGCTTCTGTTATACGCCATGCAGGCATGAAAAAGCATCTGGAGGCACGGGCAAAGCTGAGAGACTCAAGTGGTGTGCTACTAGTACCCAAGAGTGTGCAAGCCACGATAGATTTCTCACAGGGGATGCCTCGTGCCGCGTTGCAAGATCAAGTGTGTGAGGCTGAGGCTGTATTTGCAATGTCTGTTGTTTCAAAAGGCCATTCCCTATAGCTGGGGCGACACTGCAACAGACATGTACAAGAAAATGTTTCCCGATAGTGGTGTAGCCAAAACTTTTACTGTGGAAGGGCCAAGCTTTCTTATGTCATATCCGATGGTCTGGGGCCTTACTTCAAATCAAAGCTTGTGACAGAGTTGCGTCGGCCAAGTGTTTTTTTCTCCTTTATGATTGACGAAACTCCAAAGCCGGATCAGCACGTCCAGCAGTGGGATTTTCTGGTGAGATATTTCTCTGAGAGTAGGCAGCAGGTAGTTGTTGAACACTTGAATTCTTTTAACCTTGGCCGGGCCAGTGGAGATATTATAGTGGAGTGCCGAGAGGATGCCCTCGCTGAGCTTCCAAGACAAGGCCTACTTTGTTTCTTTAGCGATGGCCCTAATGTCATGAAGAATGTGAAATCAAAGCTCAAACAAAAGATCAACACAAATCTGGTCGACGTTGGGGAGTGCACTCTGCACAACGCATTTTCAAAGGGGCTGGATTCGTTTTGCAGCGATGTGGAACCACTTGTGAGAGATGTTTACTACCATTTCAAGCATTCCTCTGTGCGTGCCGAGGGCCTAAAAGAACAACAGCAAGAGGTCTTGGCCATAAAGCTTCATGTTTTTCTCTGACATATCTCAAGCCGCTGGCTGACATTACAAGACTGCCTCGCCCGCATGCAAGAACAGTTCACTGCCTTGCAGTCTTTCTTTTTGGAGAAGAACACTGTTGCGTGCCAACCAGATTCCCAGACTCGGTACAGCAAACTTGCTGCAGCTTTTAGAAAGAAGACCCTTTACGCAAAAGTGTTGTTTTTAAGAAATACTGCTGAGCTTTTCACTGGGTTTCAGCACTTGTTCCAAAGGCAGGAGCCACTTGTGCACATCCTTCATAATGAGATTCTGCCACTGGTGCGATGAGTCTTGAGTCGTGTCTTACGCAATGAAACGTTTTGTGGCAAGAGTGCTGAAGAAATGACGAAAATAAATTTGGATGATGGAGCCCTGTGGAACGCACGGCCGGAAATCGGCTTGGATACTGAGAAAGCAATGGAAGGCTGGGACCCTGCAGAAAAAAAGATGTTTCGCCTTGGAGCTCGCGCATTCTACCTCACTTGTGCGAAGGCACTGCTTCGAAAGCTGGCTCTCACAAACAAAGTAATAATCATGCATGCAAGCTTTCTGGTCCTAAAATATGAGAATGTTGAACAGGAGGTGCAGTCCTTGCGGTATATTTCAGGGCAATTGCAGCCTCAGGTCATAAGGTGACGATCAGATGTCATCGGTGATTGATGAATGGTACATGTTTAAGTGTGATGCTGACAGAGGCGCCTCGTACTTTGAAGGAAAGGTCGATCATTACTGGGCAAGGATACTTTGCCTGAAGACAATAACAGGTGCCCCGAGATACCCTTTGCTCTCTAAGCTGATAAAGGCGCTTCTCTCTCTACCCCACGGAAACGCTGACTTAGAACGGGGCTTCAATGAGAAAAAGCATCTTGTCGATGGCCGGAGCTCGCTGAGCATTTGTAGAATTAATGGAATCTGCCATGTGAAAAGTTATCTTCAGCGCTATGATGGTGACGCGACCAAGGTGCCTCTAACCCTGACCTCCTGAAGAGTGTAAAGCAATCTCGTGTAAAGTATGCACAGCGGATGAGTGCTGAAGGCACAAACAAGCGGAAGGCAGCAGAAGAGCCTGCCTCGGAGCAGCCTCCTCATGAAGCTGAAAAAAAAGCATTAGAGGACCAAGTGGCAGCCAGCAGGGCATTGCTTACTAGTGCAGAAGAAATAATCAGCTTGGGTGTCAAGCAAAAGACATCAACAAAGTAGCAAGTGGCCATGTGCTCTTAGCAAAAGGAAATGCAAGTCTTGAGCAGGCACTTAAAGAGCTTGATGAGCACTCAAAAATATGAAGACAAAGCGTTGATATCATGTCAATTACATCAAGCTGGTAGTTAGCTTCTAGTCATATTGTATTCTAGTCTATAGTAGTTGTATTTGTCTTCAGTGTAGCTATAGATGCTGCTCAGGTACAAGAGCGATTTTGTATAGTTACTTTTGGGATAGTCATGCGATAGGCTAGTGGGTGGTCAAATGATACTCATAGATAACAGCACCATGGAGTACAAATAAAAATATTGATTGCAGTTTATATACCATTCTTTCTTTTGTCTTCTTTTGTTTGGTCCTGTAGATACTTTCATTTGGACGAACATTGGTGGAAATTCAACATGCACCACGTCTTTCAGCTTTCTGCAGAATTCATTGGTCACTTTCAGGACGTCCGCTGAAGCTAAAGCATGATTGTAGTGACGTCATTTGCACATCTTTGTTTTCTATTGCAAAATTAAACATTACTTGTCAAACTGCTCCGAATTTTGGATTTAGTGCTCCAAAACTGAGTTTTTTCCCGTAACCTGCTCCAAATTTAGATTTTCCTGCTCCAAAAGCAAGATTTTCCTGCTCCAAATCCTATTTTGGCTGTTGCACCCCTGCTCCCGTCAAACACTGTAGTGTCTTCTCCAAAGCTATCTGCGGTAGCTTTTTGCAAGATAGCTGCAAAGCTATCTGCGCCACATTTCCCTCAGAAGTTAAATGAAGGTACTTAAGGTAAGCATGTTTAATTCACCCTAAGATTAGTTTTTGTGGTCATTTCCTTGCCACAACTGCGCAGAAATGGCAAAAATAAGTCGCGCACAAAATGTGTACACCGTGACTAAAGGGAGTGTCAAAAGAGTGCAAGGAGTTATTTACAGGAAAGGCAGATGGCTCATCCTGAGCCAGTGTGCTTTCACCTGCTTTTCTGCTCACATGAGTAGTAGGTAACTGTTATAATAGGGTTGACTCCACACGTTGTTTGCATTTGTTGGAATCAATTTTTTTTTCTCGATATAAGTGTTCGTGTAGTATTCGAGCCCAATTAAGTGTAAAATCACGACAGCAGAAGCTTTCCTTGTTTTCTTTTACCAATTTGTTAGCATGGCCGCACATACTGTGCAGTTTATTCTATTATCGAGCCATGCTTTGTACTCATAGAGTATACAACAGCTCTGGAAGAGTTTGGAAAATGTAATGAAACAGGGAAACTGCCTTTTAGCATGTATGCACGTGGACATTTTAAGTTTGTCGCTTCATCTGTCAACTTAGAGCTTTCATTTGTCATAGTACTAATACATGGGTACAACACAGAATATAGGCAAGATTTCAATTTTGGTTCGAAAGGCGAAGCGTCGACTGCGATAGGAAACTAGTGGACAGCCATACGAAGTAAGGATAGAAGTTTAAACTAGCGCACAAACAAACATGAACGCATCTCACTCGATGAGCGCGGAAACTGGCTCTCAAAACACTAGAGAGCAAGCGCGGCAGTAGCACAGTAGCAGCGAGCGAATTGACCATCGTGCCACCGCTCGCATCAAGGCGAACTAAGCCGCAAATGCACAGCGCAGGGAGGATGGACTCTGCCCCCGCCGCAGCTGGCTTTCAAGATTCAGCCGCCGGAGCGGAAGCGCGCGACGTAGTAAGGCCGCGTCTCTATCCTCCCCCCGGAGCCACAGCCTTGAAGTTACATTACGTATATACAATAGCAAATACACTCTTGCCATGAGAAGAGGTTTGATGCGGTAGAAGATGCAAAAAAAAACATTTTTTAAAGAATTTTTATGTTGCAGGCAATCGGTATGTGCTCTTTCTTTACCATTCCCCCAGGATGGCTACGTTTGACAGTGACACAAGAGGTGACACAAGAGCTACAGCAGCTTTGAATATAGCTGTATGTGTAATACTCCACTGTGCACGCGCCTCACCTTTGTGACATTTCTGCGGGGTCTAACATTATGCATCCCCCTTATTTGGTGTTTAAATTTCGATGAACCTTGCAAGTGGTGTAGATAAACATTGCACGAGGATGTGCCATGCTGTCGCCTTTTATTATGCAACAACATGTCAACGTTCCAGGACTTGAACATGGCAGCCACAATGACATCAATGCAATCTGCCTACAAGATTTACTTAAATACAGCTTTGCCGCATAGATCCTAATATGTGCATTTGATCTGCATAATTGTTTATATCTAGGGCTCCGTGTTTTCGGTTTTATCCGCAAAAATCCGATACACATTCGCCGGTAAAATTGTTGACAATTTGGATTTATCCGATAAACTCCGATTTCAAGGGACAATATCATCTGGTTCCGTTCTTTATCGAAAGCGCAAGTTCTAAGCGCTCATTTATACAACTTGTGGTTTGACCGATTTAAAGTTTACCGCGCGTCGACAGTATCTCGGAGACCGCACCCATCGCAAATTTAATAACGGCATTGTCGCGCACGAAGCGAGAGACGTCAACAGGTCAACGCATGTAGGCGCACCAGAAGCGCGCGACGGCATCTTGATATACGGTCCGCTGGTGACACTAAGGCGCGCTAGGCGACAGCGCCGCTAGAGCGCCTAGACAACATCGAATATACGGGTCCCGGGCTTCGCTGCCAGCTAGTGGACTCAGTGATTTCTCAAGAGATTTCATTGGAGTGGATTACAGCCACGCGGAGTATTGGGTGTGTGTGATTGGTCTGCTCGCACGCGCGCGCGAGAGAGAGAACAGACAGCCACGACAGTGAGGGTCAACCGTAGAGAGCCTGCTCACGGAAACCATCGCATGCTCACATGACGCATTTCTGTGGCGCGTCAAGAGAAATTTCGCGCGAGCAAAATGGGAACCAAACGAAAGCTTTGCGGCAACTACGTGAAAGAGTATAGCGATTTCGAAGAGTCGACGTCCTCTGAAGGAGTCATTGTTTGCAAGCTTTGTCGCATTGCCAACGGCAAGGGCGCCGTGAGAATTGCGGAGCATGTACGATCACAGCGCCACGTCCATATGAAGAAGTGCCACGCAGACACAGGTGAGATCTTGCTGAAGTGTTGGTGCTTTGAATTAACGGCTGCGTGAGAGTGAATGCAGCATCCTTCGTACAGTTTAACGAGCTTTCGTCGTGCACGCATAGTTTATATATTGCATGGTCTAAAGAGACGTTTTTGTCCATTCAAACGTTTTAGGAAAAATAAAATGTGCTTTGTGTGTTTCGATATTTTAGTATTCAGATATGAATTGATGATGATGATTATTGTGGTTTATTGGCGCAAGGGCCAGATGTGGCCAAAGAGCGCCAAGACAATGGTAGTGGTTTGATAGTGGTACATGAATAGTGAATTATATGAACACTAGATGTGACATGGCTGTAAAGGGGCCTAAAAAACAGTCGCTGTAAAGTGCGTAAAATATATACGTAATAAGATTATGGCAATGACTGATTATGTGTACTATGGACGTGAACAATGCATTGCGAAGGAATGATGCGATTTACAAAATAATAAAGATGCTAGACTTGGCCAGAAGCACAAGTGCCAAAACAGAGCCCTTGAAACACAAGGGCCTGGAGGTATGTGCTATAAAAAGAACTATCACAGCAATATCCTCTGGAGAGAGGATGTGCTATGAATTTATTGGGCTAATAACATGTAGCACAACATCTTTCAAGAATGCGAGGACTGCATTGGTGCTAAAAAGCGGTTCTTTACCGAGAAACATAGCGGGATGGAGAGGGACACAATAGCGATATGCTAGCGGAAAATGTTTCTTTCTTTCTCTTTCGGCTTCCCGACACTCCAAGAGGACGTGGAGGACGGTGAGCCTCTCGCCACATCTACCACAGGTAGGAGGATCATTGCCATTCAATAGAAAATTGTGAGTACCATATGTGTGTCCTATTCTGAGACGACAGAATAGGACATCAGTTCGTCGTGTTTTAGTTGTACAGGGCCAGAACCCTACCTGTGGCTTAATCAAGTGGAGCTTATTATTTGCTTCGGCGTCCCACAAGCGTTGCCAGTGGCTTCGCAGATTGTTTCGTAGGAAAGGCTTCAGATCTGTGGAGGGAATAGTAGCGGCAGGATTAATAGCTTGCGATGTAGTTGATGTGGCCAACTGGTCTGCTAGCACATTGCCCTCGATGCCTCTATGACCAGGCACCCAGCATATTATTACATGTCTATGAGATTGGTAAATGTCACACAAGAGTGAGTAAAGCTCGATAACAACAGGATTCTTATGCTTTTGTAATGTTAGCGCTTTTACAAGACTCAACGAGTCTGTGAATATTATTGCCTTTTGTAGTTTCAATTTGTCTATATGTTTCACTGCAGAGAGTACTGCGTAGGCTTCTGCTGTGAAGATACTTGTTAAGGGGTTCAATACGTCAGATCTAGAAAAGGAGGGGCCAACAGCCGCATAAGATACGCCAGCATGGGACTTGGATGCGTCGGTGTAGAATTCTGAGCACGAGTACTTCGATTGAAGTTCGCGGAAATGCATTGCAATTTCGAGCTCGGGTGCGTGCTTTGTGACCTCTACAAAGGATAGATCACACTCTATCACCTGCCACTCCCAGGGCGGTGACATCTTAGCTGGAGGCATTAGGCTATTTCTAGAAGTGGGACATCCATCTCTTCGCTGAGTTCTCTTACACGCAGTGAGAAAGGCCGCCTCACAGAGGGTCGATTATAGAAAAGCGTTGCACACTTCAAATCATTAATGGTTACAGAACAAGGATGTTCCGAATCGGAGTGCACTTTGAGAAAATAAGTGAAGCTGATGTATGTTCTCTGGAGATGGAGTGACCACTCATTGGATTCTACGTATAAGCTTTCGACGGGGCTTGTTCTGAATGCGCCAGTGGCCAGGCGGATGCCTAGGTGGTGGACAGGATCTAGCATTTTTAGCGCGCTCGGGGCGGCAGAGTGATATACTACGGCACCATAGTGCAATCGTGACCGAATGAGGCTCTTGTAAAGATTCATTAGACACTTCCTGTCGCTGCCCCAGGATGTGCGAGATAAATCTTTCAGTAACTTCATTGTTTTCAGGCATTTCGCCTTGAGATGTTTTATGTGGTGGGTGAAAGTAAGCTTAGAGTCAAGTATGATGCCTAAAAACTTGTGTTCTTTGTTCATAGGTATTTGTTGTCCATACATTTCGATAGTAGGATCTGCAACGAGACCGCTCTTCCTAGTGAAAAGAACACAAGAACTTTTGTGGGGGTTTACTTTGAACCCGTTTTCGTCTGCCCACTTAGACACTTTGTTCAACCCCTGCTGTACTTGTCTCTCGCAAACTGCGAGGTTACAGGACTTGAACCCTATTTGTATATCGTCCACATAGATGGAATAAAAAATAGCGGGTGGTAACGAAGCACGGATTGTGTTCATTTTAACGATAAAGAGTGTGCAGCTGAGCACACCTCCCTAGGGTACACCAGTTTCCTGCACAAAAGGTCGTGATAACACATTGCCAATTCGCACACGGAATGTGCGATTCAGCAGATAACTCTCAATCACATTTAACATATTACCACGTATACCAAAGTGGGAGAGGTCTCTCAGTATTCGAAACCGCCATGTGGTGTCGTAGGCCTTTTCCATGTCTAGAAATACAGACAGAAAGAACTGTTTGTGAATAAAAGCTTCGCGTATCTGTGCCTCAATACGTATCAAATGGTCAGTGGTGGATCGACCCTCGCGAAAACCGCACTGGTATGGGTCAAGCAGTTTGTTTGATTCTAGGAAATGTAGTAGGCGGCGGTTTATCATTTTTTCGAAGACTTTGCAGAGATAGCTAGTTAGTGCTATAGGTCGGTAACTCGAAACAGACGATGGATCCTTGCCCTGTTTCAGGATAGGAATTATAATGGCCTCTTTCCAGGCAGACGGTATCTCGCCGGAAGACCATACAGCGTTGTAGAGGGAAAGGAGGGTTTTCTGTGTTTCATGGGGAAGGTGCTTCAGCATTTCATATATGACACGGTCAGTACCTGGTGCAGAATTATTGCAGCAGTTTAGTGATGCCTGTAGCTCAGGTAATCTTAATGGTTCGTTATATGCCTCGTGTTTTTTGCATTTTCGTTCCAGCTTCTGTCCTTCTGGCTTTGTATCGTTTAAATGTTTCCGAGTAGTGCGATGAGCTGGACACATGTTCAAAATGTGCGCCCAGGAAGTTCGCTTGGTCTTCCAAGCTGTCGCCCTGTGTGCTTACCAAAGGGAGTGAATATGTTTGTCGTCCTCTTACCTTATTTACCCTGTTCCAGACTTTGGATTCATCTGTATACGAGTTTATACCTGACAAAAACTTCTGCCAGCTCTCTCTTCTGGCCTGTCGGCGCGTTCTCCTGCCTTGGGACTTTACCTTCTTAAAATTGACAAGATTCTCCGCAGTAGGATACTCACGTAGCAGCCCCCACGCTTTGTTCTGTTTCCTACGAGCGCTCCTACATTCGTCGTTCCACCATGGGACACGGCGTTTGCATGCCACACTACTGATTTGCGATATGCATTTAGAAGCTGGCATCAATTATGAAGGTAGTGAAATACTCCACAGCAGCATCAATTCCTAACGAAGACATGTCAGCCCAGGAGATACTACTAGTAAGAGTTCGAAATTTCTCCCAATCCGCTGTATCAACCTTCCATCGAGGGGCTTGTGGTGAGGACTCATTTTCTTGGTTGTTCTCAGTAGTATTGGGAAGTGATCGCTCCCGTAAGGATTTTTGGTAACTTCCCATTTAAGTTCAGAAATAGAGACGCGGAAGCTATGCTCAGATCAATAGAAGAAAATGTTCTGTTTGCAATACAGTAAAATGTAGGTTCCTTTTTATTCAGGAGGCACGCACCAGACGAGAAAAGAAATTGTTCAACAAGACGACCTCGCGCATCGATACGAGAGTCGCCCCACAGACTGCTGTGCGCATTGAAATCGCCAAGAACAAGATAAGGTTCTGGCAATTCGTCTATAAAGGACTGAAATTCATGTTTGTGTAAGTGGTAATGTGGGGGTATGTAAAGCGAGCAAATGGTGATGAGTTTGTTTAGAAGAACAAGTCGAACTGCCACTGCTTCAAGGGGCGTTTGTAGCTGCAAACGTTGGCATGCTATGCTTTTGTGTATTATGATGGCAACACCGCCTGATGATGCGAGAGCATCATCGCGATCTTTACGAAACGTAACATACTGTCGGAGAAAGTTTGTATGTTTTGATTTTAAGTGTGTTGTGTTTCTTGTACACACAGCACTTTTGGATTGTGTTGGTAAAGGAGTTCTTGGATATCGTCGAGGTTCCTAAGAAGGCCTCTGACGTTCCACTGCATAATTTGCGTGTCCATAGTGAAGGTAAGTTGGTGCTGTGTGTACGAAGAAGAACGTGTTTTAGCCTACAGAGCCGTTTGCGGCCCTGTAATTTTGGTTCTGTCTTTTCTAGAGCGGTCCAAAGAATTTGGCCGCTCTTGAGGTGCAGACTGCACCACCTTGCTTGGAGTAGTGTCCATAGCCTCTTCCGAAGCGCTGGACACTCGCTCTAACGAGCGATGTGTACGTCGTGTAGCCTTCGCCTCGAGGGACGAAGGCTGTGCCTTCACCAGCCCGGAGGCCGATGGGTCCTCCTTAGCCTCTGAGCTGCGATGGCTGCTGCCAGCGCTAGTGGAGGCCTCTGGTGTGGCCGATTTCGAGAAGGGCAGGGCAGCCTTAGCTGCTCCCACCATGGGGGCGGGTGGCAGTCGCCTCAGTACGCTGCGCGTACCTTGGGCGACCGCCGGGGTCCGTCGTGATGCTGCCCCTGTTGCACCACTTCGGCAAAAGAAGTTTTCATGGACAATGAAGGCGAAAGACGCTGTCGTGCTTCCCGGAAAGTGATATTCTCTTTGACTTTGATCGTAATTATCTCTTTTTCTTTCTTCCAGGCTGCGCAAGATCTGGAATATGCAGGGTGGCTGCCATCGCAGTTTGCGCAATGGGCCTCAGCAGTACATTCATCAGCATAGTGATCTTTTGCAGCGCATTTCGCACAAGTTAGGTTGTCCTCGGCAGCGTTGAGAGGCATGGCCAAACCTCTGACACTTGTAGCAACGTCGTGGATTCGGAATGTAAGGTCGTACACGCAGTTTAAGGTAGCCTGTTTCTATTGCATCTGGGAGTGTGCTAGAGCCAAAAGTAAGTACTATGTGTTTGGTTGGTAGTTCTTTGTTATCGCGCCTGATTTTTATGCGTTGTACATTTATAACGTTTTCTACTTTCCACCCATTCAGGAGTTGTTCGTCAGTCAAATCCATGAGGTCGCTGTCTGAAACCACACCCTTGACGGTGTTCATTGTTCGGTGTGCGCTGACAGATATGGTTTTATCGCCAAATGCCACCAGGTTTGTGAGTTTCTCGTACTGCATTTTGTCTTTTACCTCAATCAGAAGGTCACCACTTGCCATCTTGGTGGCTTTGTAGCCACTTCCAATGACCTCCGTGAGACATTTTGACACTAAGAAGGGTGAAATGTTTGTCGCTTTTTTGTCGGCGTTTTCACAGTGAATCACGTGGAAACGTGGAAAAATTTCGGTGGCCTTTGTGAAGAAGTTGAATGATTCATCGGTGCGCCCTCTTTTTTGAGAGGGCGATCAGGGAGTTTGGGGTATGAGGAAGCCATACAAATTAGTGACTTCGGCAGCGGTGCCAGCCGCCCACCGCGGAGCCCAACAAGGGGACGCGACAGGGTTGTTATGAACAAGACCTGCCAACGCCAGCTGTACACAACCACTATAACCAAATATGATATAACCAAGGTTGGCTATCTCACACAAGGTTAACCCTAGCTGCCTGGAAAATCAGAATATAAGAAGTAAGAAGGAGACAGGAAAGATTGAAAGTGAGAGAGAAAGAAGAAGATTTAAGAGCAGGATAGGAAAAGGCAACTGCCGATTTCCCCTGGGTGGGTCAGCCCAGGGGTGCCGTCTATGTGAAGCAGAGGCCGAAGAGGTGTGTTGCCTCCGTCGGGGGGCCTTAAAGGTCCAAATACCCGGCCTCGGCTCAACCCCCAGGATCCCCCTTTCCCCAGACACGGCTAAGCCGCGCACGGCTACACGCGGGAGGTCCAACCCCCATGTGCTCGGGTCCGTGGTGTCGCAACACACCAAACGCCTGCTTTCGCAGACGCCCCTGCGGGGTTCAGATATGAATTGATCTAAGATTTTCGGGTTTTGAGAATGCAAAACTCCGAATTTCGGAGAACTGGGGATTTACAGGAAATCAACTCCGATAAACGCCAAATTTACGCCAGAAATATAAACTCCGATGAACACCCGCCGATTTTCAAGAAAAATAAACACCTAAATCACGGAGCCCTATTTATATCGTTCTATGTTCTGTAGGACTTATGGCAAATATCAGTCATTCAGTTATTCCACAATTGATGGATAACCCTTGTTTTACTACACACATTATGCGTGAGAGTGGCCGGTATGGACAACTGGAAACGTTGGTCTAAGGCAGAGACTGCCATCATTGCAACCCTACGTATTCTCTTTGGCCGAACTCAAACACAGGTTGTCTAACTCATACAAGCAGCAGAGTTGGGGTTTTGGGAAGCTTGTCAGTTCGCTTTTCTATATCTAAGAAAAATCACTCCTGCTTCACAATGTTCCCCGCATGTATAGAGTCGCGTTCATTCTCATGAACTGCCACGCCTGTATGCACGAAAATCTCGATTTCGGCACACACTCCAACCAAGCCTTCATGCCTACTTGAGGCCATGAGTCTTGGTACATATATACTTGAGCACTGCTTCAAAGCCACGGCGGGCTGCAGGTGGAGTACATACTATTGGATGTGCATTCTGTGCGAGATGTGCTTTTTTCGGAAATTTATTCAATGTTTCTTTACTGCGTGAAATAATTTTTGTACAATTTCGAGAAGGGCACTCTAGTTGGCTGCATTTGTCCGCCGCTGCTCTTTGCGGTTCTCCTCTCACTGGAAGCTCCTCCATGCGGAGTGCGCTTTCCCGCTGCAGGCGTTCCATTTATAGCCCCAGCCTGCTTCTTGCAAGCTCAGTTCTTTGTACTTCAATGACGAATTAATCGTCATTGAGCGCCTGTTCATGCTTCTACCTCTTTTCTGGAAAAGAGTCGTCAGCAGTTTGGCCTTGTCCTCGCTTTCCTGGAGAAAATGTTTAGCGACACACTAATATTTCAAGGCACCTGTCACATACGTGATGAAAAAAAATGGTCAGCAGACTTTCCCAGCAACTTTTTTGAACACTCCTAAGGGACTGCGACGCGAATATTTGTCAACATTACGCATATTACATACCTCAGTCACGACCACACTAAATAATGCTAGAGCATAGTGTGCAGGCTTTAAATACAGTTACTATGGAAGAACACCTCTTTGGGGGGGGGGGGGGTTGCTTCAGCACTGCATTATGACACGTTCTGTAGAACTGCGACCTCGAACCGCAACAATGCTGGCCTTGGGTACTGTAATTCGTAATTCTGTCTACTCAGTGCGAACCACATGCCGGCCTTGGCAGTTTAGGTGCTGCATCCTCTGCATCGTTTGTTCCTGTTTGAAGACGCCCCTGTTCCTGTGAATGCACCACTATCCTGATGATTATTGTCGTTTATTGGCGCAAGGGCCAGATGTGGCCAAACAGCACCAAGACGATGGTAATGACGTGTTAGTGGTACATGAATGGTGAATTACATGAACATTAGATGTGGCATGGCTGTAAAGGGGCCTAAAAACAGTCGCTGTAAAGTGCGTAAAATCTATACATAATAAGATTATGGCCATGACTAATTATGTGTACTATGGGCATGAACAATGCATTGCGAAGGAATGATACGACTTGTAAAATATTAAAGATGCGAGAATTGGCCAGAAGCACAGTTGCCTAAACAGAGCCCTTGTCTTGAAACAAGAGCCTGGAGGCATGTGCTGTAAAAAACTATCACAGCAACATCCTCTGGAGAGAGGATGCGCTACGAACTTATTGGGCTAATAACATGTAGCACATCTTTCAAGAAAGCGAGGACTGCGTTGGTGTTAACAAGCGGTTCTTTACCGAGAAACATAGCAGGATGGAGAGGGACACAATAGCGATATACTAGCGGAAAATGTTTCTTGCTTTCTCTTTCGGCTTCCCGACACTCCACGAGGACGTGGAGGACGGTGAGCCTCTCGCCACATCTACCACAGGTAGGAGGGGATCATTTCCATTCAATATAAAATTGTGAGTACCATATGTGTGTCCTATTCTGAGACGACGACAGTTCGTCGTGTTTTAGTTGTACAAGGCCAGAACCTTGTGGCTTAATCAAGTGCAGCTTATTATTTGCTTTGGTGTCCCACAAGCTTTGCCAGTGGCTTCGCAGTTTGTTTCGTAGGAAAGGCTTCAGATCTGTAGCAGGGACAGCAGCGGGAAGACCAATAGCTTGCGATGCTATCGATTTGGCGATTTCGTCAGAATGCACATTACCCTCCATTCCTCTATGGCCGGGAACCCAGCATATTATTACATGTCTATGAGATAGGTAAATGGTACACAAGAGTGAGTATAGCTCAATAAAAACAGGATTCTTATGCTTTTGTAAAGATGTTAGCGCTTTTACAAGACTCAACGAGTCTGTCAATGTTATTGTCTTTTGTAGTTTCAATTTCTCTACATGCTTCACCGCAGACAGTACTGCATAGGCTTCTGCGTTGAAGATGCTTTTTAGGGGGTTCAATACGTCAGATTTAGAAAAAGAGGGGCCAACACCGCCGTAAGATACGCCAGCATGGGACTTGGATGCGTCGGTATAGAATTCCGAGCATGAGTACTTCGATTGAAGTTCGCGGAAATGCATTGAAATTTCGAGCTCGGGAGCGTGCTTTGTGACCTCTACAAAGGATACATCACATTCTATCAGCTGCCACTCTCAGGGCGGTGACAGCTTAGTTGGAGGCATTAGGCGATGTTCTAGAAGTGGGACATCCATCTCTTCGCTGAGATCTCTTACACGCAGTGAGAAAGGCCGCCTCATAGAGGGTCGATTATAGAAAAGTGTTGCACACTTCAAATCATTAAGGGTTGCAGAACAAGGATGATGACGATCGGAGTGTACTTTGAGAAAATAGGTGAAGCTGATGTATGTTCTCTGGAGATGGAGTCACCACTCATTTGATTCTACGTATACACTTTCGACGGGGCTTCTTCTGAATGCGCCAGTGGCCAGGCGGATACCTAGACGGTCGACAGGATCTAGCATTTTTGATGATGATGATGATTAGTGGGGTTTATTGGCGCAAGGGCCAGATGTGGCCAAAGAGCGCCAAGGCGATGATGATGGCGTGTCATTGGTACATCAATAGTGAATTATGAGGCGTGGATGAGGGTGGCTGTAAAGGGGCCTAAAAATAGTCGCTGTAAAGAGCGTAAAATCTACATGTAATAAGGTTATGACAATGATCAATGATGTTTACTATGAAAATGAAGAATGCATTGAAAAAGGGTGATAAGATATTAAAGTGATTTCACATGTAGTAATTGACAAAAGCACTACTGCCTAAACAGAGCCCTTGAACCACAAGGGCCTGGAGGCAGGTGCTATACTGAACTACTGTCACAGCGGCATCCTCTGGAGAGAGGATGCGCTACGAATTTATTGGGCTGATGACATGTAGGACAACATCGTTCAAGAATGCGAGGACTGCTTTAGTTGTAAAAAGTGGTTCTTTACCGAGAAACATGGAGGGATGGAGCGGGACACAATAGCTGTATGCAAGAGGAAAATGTTTCCTTCTCTCGGTTTCGGCTTCCCGACACTCCAGGAGGACATGAAGGACGGTCAGCCTCTCACCACATCGACCACATGTTGGAGGCTCGTTACCAATCAACTGAAAATTGTGACTAGCATATGTGTGTCCTATTCTGAGACGACAGAATAGGACATCAGTTCGTCGTGTTTTTGTAGCACAGGGCCAGAAACTTAACTGTGGTTTAATAAAGTGGAGCTTATTATTTGTTTCGGCGTCCCACAAGCGTTGCCAGTGGTTTCGCAGTTTCGTTCGCAACAAAGGCTTGAGATCTGTGGCAGGAATAGCAGCGGTAAGATTAATAGGTTGAGATGTAATTGATGTGGCCACTTTGTCTGCCAGTTCATTACCCTCAATGCCTCTTTGGCCAGGAACCCAGCATATTGTCACATGTCTACCAGATGAATAAATATTGCGCAGGTATGTGTACAGCTCGATAAAAACAGGATTTTTGTGTATTCTTATAGACATTAGTGCCTTTACGACACTTAAGGAGTCCGTGAATATTATTGCAGCCTGTTGTTTTAATTTCTTAATGTGTTTAACCGGAGACAGCACTGCATAGGCTTCTGAAGTAAAGATGCTTGTATAAGGGTTCAATACGTCCGATTCAGAGAAAGAGGGGCCAATTGCCGCGTAAGATACGCCAGCGTGCGACTTTGATGCGTCGGTGTAGAATTCAGTACACGAATACTTGGATTGGAGTTCACGGAAATGCATTTGAATTTCGAGGTCTGCTGCGTACTTTGTAACTTTTTACAAAAGATATATCGCACTGTATCGGCTGCCACTCCCAAGGAGGTGGCAGTTTAGCTGGAGGCATTATGCGATGTTCGTGGAGTCGGACATCCATTTCAACGCTAAGCTCCCTCACACGCAGTGAAAAAGGCTGTCTCACAGAGGGTCGATTATGAAAAAGTGTAGCACAAGTCAAATCGTTAATGGTCTTAAAACACGGATGTTCGTGATTAGAGTGTACTTTGAGGAAATATGTGAAACTGGTGTATGATCTCTGCAGATGGAGTGACCATTCATTCGATTCTACATATAAGCTTTCAATAGGGCTTGTTCTGAAAGCACCGGTGGCCAGGCGGATACCTAGATGGTGAACGGGATCTAGCATCTTTAGTGCGCTTGGGGCGGCAGAGTGATATACTACAGCCCCATAATCTAGTCGTGAACGAATCAGACTCTTATAAAGGTTCAATAGACACTTCCTGTCGCTGCCCAATGTTGTGTGAGATATAATCTTCATTAGGTTCATTGTTTTTAGGCATTTGGTTTTGAGATATTTGATGTGCGGAATGAAAGTTAGCTTAGAGTCAAGTATGATGCCTAAAAACTTGTGGTCTTTGTTCACAGGTATTTGCTGTCCACACAGTTCTACACAAGGATCTGGGATCAGGCCTCTCTTTCATGTGAAAAGAACACAAGAAGGTTTGTGGGGGTTAACTTTGAACCCGTTTTCGTCTGCCCACTTAGACACTTTGTTCAACCCCTGCTGTACCTGTCTCTCGCACACGGCCAGGTTACAGGACTTGAAGCCCATTTGTATATCGTCCACGTAGACAGAATAAAAAATAGCCGGTGGTAATAAGGTACGAAGTGTGTTCATCTTCACGATAAACAGTGTGCAGCTGAGCACGCCTCCCTGGGGTACACCAGTTTTCTGTATAAATGGACGCGACAGTGCATTACCTATTTTAACCTGGAATGTGCGGTTGTGTAGGTAGCTTTCAATAATAATTAACATATTACCGCGGATGCCCATTGCCAACAGTTCGCGTAGGATTCCGTAACGCCAGGTCGTATCGTACGCCTTTTCCATATCGAGAAACACGGATAGGAAGTATTGTTTATGTATGAAGGCATCACGAATCTTTGCTTCGATGCGCACGAGATGGTCCGTTGTAGACCGTCCTTCTCTGAAGCCGCACTGATATGGATCAAGGATTTTGTTTGACTCAAGGAATTGTAAAAGGCGACGATTGATCATTTTTCCAAAGAGTTTGCAGATACAACTTGTGAGGGCTATTGGGCGGTAACTTGTTACTAATTTGGGGTCTTTACCTTGTTTCAGAATCGGAACGACAAGGGATTCTTTCCATGCCGTAGGTAGGTACCCGGCAGCCCACATAGCATTGAAAAGTGCGAGTAGCGTTATTTGGGTATCACTGCGAATGTGTTTGATCATGTCGTACATGATCCTGTCGGGTCCAGGTGCAGAGCTCCGACATGCAGTCAAGGAGGCTCTCAATTCGGCGATGTTAAAATACATGTTATAGGGTTCGTTCTGTCTGCATTTGCGGTCAATAGCCTTGCGTTCTGCGATTTCTTTGTGCTTTAGGAATGCCTCGGAATAATTATTTGAACTAGACACGTGCTCGAAGTGTTCGCCAAGAGCGTCAGCTTGGTCTTCCAAGCTGTTCGCTTCGTCGTTCACTAGCAGCTACGGTTGGATTTCTTTTCCCTTTAGCCTCATTAGCCTGTCCCATACTTTTGCCTCTTGAGTATACGAGTTGATACCAGAGAGAAACCTTTCCCAACTTGCCCTCTTAGCCTGTCTTCGCGTCCTTCTTCCCTGGGATTTAACATGTTTAAATTCTATGAGGTTTTCAGCTGTAGGACATTCACGTAGTTTGCCCCAAGCTTTATTTTGTCTCCTTCGTGCCTGTCTACAATCGTTATTCCACCAGGGGACCCGTCTTTTAAATGAAGTGCCACATGTTTGAGGGATGAACTTCTCAGCGGCGTCAATGATAAAAGCAGTAAAATATGATACGGCATGATCTATAGTAAAATTATTTATAAAATCTCGTGATAAGTACGTGGATTCGCTAAAGCATTCCCAGTCAGCTGAGGACAGTTTCCAGCGAGGGACATGGGGAAGAGAGTCATGTTCGGTTACTAAGTTTAGTGTTACTGGGAAATGATCACTTCCGAATGGGTTTTTAATTACATGCCATTCTAAGTCAGGGAAAAGTGAGGCAGAGCCAATTGACAGGTCTATTGATGAATATGAACTATGATGGATATTGTAATATGTTGGTTCCTTCTTATTGAAGAGGCACGCACCGGAGTTAACAAGGAAGTTTTCAATGAGTCGACCTCTCGCGTCGCATCGCGAATCCCCCCAAAGGGTATGATGAGCATTAAAATCACCAGTGATAATGTATGGTTCTGGGAGCTGGTCGATGAGGCTGTAAAATTCCGTTTTAGTGAGGTGATGGTTGGGTGGTATGTAAATGGAGCAGATCATTATAAGCTTGTTGAATAAAATTGCTCGCACAGACACAGCCTCGAGAGGCGTGTGAAGGGCAAACTGTTGGCAAGCAACAGACTTATTTACAACTATGGCTACACCTCCGGACAAGGCAGAAGCATTGTCACGATCTTTACGGAAAATGGCATATTGCTTGAGAAAGTTGGACTGTGTAGGTTTTAAGTGTGTTTCTTGGACACACAGCACCTTCGGATTAAATTTATGTATGAGTTCTGTGATGTCGTCGAGGTTACGAAGTAGTCGTCTGACGTTCCACTGTAGTATCTGTGTGGCCATGTTGCAAACGATGTTTGTGTTGTGTGTCTCGTGTACAAACACTAACTTAACTTACAGAGCCCTTGTCGGGCCCAGTGATGCGGGCTTTTTCTTTTTTGGAGCGGTCGAAAGATTCTCGCCGCTCCTTTGGCGCTGTCTGCGCCGTCTGGCTGGAAGATGTGTCCATCGGCTCTTGCGGAGCGCTGGACACCCGCTCTTGAGAGCGGTTTGTTCGCAGTGAAGGCCTCCTCGTCTCGAGAGACAAGACCTTGGAGGCCACCGGCCCAGAGGTGGATGGACCCTTCTGCTGGGGTGGCGGAGCAGCGCTAGCTGCAGTCGCCGAGGGGGCAGATGACTTCACCGCCGGCTCACTACGCATGGGCCGGACAGCAGCCGGAAGCCGCTGCGACGCTGCCCCCTGACGCGACACATCGGCAAAGCTGGTTTTAGACAGGTAGGTAACCCGCCTTCGTGCCTCTTTGAAAGTTATGTTTTCTTTTACCTTAATTGTCACTATCCTTTTCTTTTTTCCAAGATGGGCACGACCGCGAGTATACGGCGTGCTCCCCATCACAGTTAACACAATGTGGAGAACCTTCACAAGACTCGGAGGAGTGTTCGTGAGCACTGCATTTCGCACAGGTTTGGCGGCCTCGGCAGTTCTGCGAACTATGGCCGAACCGCTGGCATTTGAAACATCGAAGGGGATTTGGCACGTATGGCCTAACACGAAGCTTGATGTACCCGGCCTCGATGGACTCGGGCAGGACACTTGAGTTGAAAGTAAGTATTACGTGTTTGGTCAGGAGTTCTTTGCCATCTCACCTCATTTTAATCCGCCCCGCAGGGGCATCTGCGTAAGCAGGCGTTTGGTGCGTTGCGACACCACGTACCCGAGCACATGAGGGTTGGACCCTCCCGCGTGTAGCCGTGCGCGGCTTAGCCGTGTCCGGGGAAAAGGGGATCCTGGGGGTTGAGCCGATGCCGGGTGTTTGGACCTTTACGGCCCCTCGGCGGAGGCAACACACCTCTTTGGCCTCTGCTTCACGTAGACGGCACCCCCGGACCGACCCGCCCGGGGGAAACCGGTAGTCGTCTTTTCCTATCTCTCTCTACCCTCATCTTCGTCTTTCCCTTCCACTTTTAATCTGTCCTGTCCCCTTTTTTTTCATTCACTTCGACTTTTCCTGGCGGCAAGGGTTAACCTGGTGTGGCTGTCCTACCTTGGGTATACCATATTGGGTTATAGTAACGGCATACTGCTGGCGCTGTGCAGACTTTTTTCATGTTCTGCCACGCCCCCTTGTTGGGCTCCGTGGTGGGTGGCAGACGCCGTTGCCGAACAAATAATTTCTTTCCATGGGACCCTCAAACCCCTTCTCTACCGATCGTGCCTCGAAAAGGGTACGCACCAACGCAACCTCGCTATTCTGGCCCAAAAACAAGGAAACTTTCCCGAAATTCCACGTCCTTCACTGTGAGCAGTCATCTACGAAAGCTAGATCAATTTCCCCATTTCTTGTGGCCAAGTGCCTAAAAGAGACTATTGGAGCTGGTTATAAGGTAACAAAGATGTCAATTGGAGATCTGCTCCTCGAACTAAAAGACAAAGAACAATACCTCGTAAAAAAAAAGTGAGTATTAGATGCTTTGTTGGGATTTCGTTGTCATTCCGTCTGATTTTGATGCGCTGCACATGGATTACCCCTTGGTCCTTCCATCCATCCAGGAGTTCTTCATTCAATGTCATTAGGTCTTCGTCTGATACTACGCCTTTTACTGTGTTCATTGTTCGATGTGCGCTTACAGAAACAGGGATGTTACCAAAGGCTACGAGTCGTAGCCTTTGGTAACATCAAAGGCTACGTCATCAAAGGCTACGTCACCGGACATCTCATCAAAGGCTGAGATGTCCGGTCTAACCATGGATGATGCTGTTAAATATTTTACAGCTTTCATACTTGACGCTGCCTGTAAATGTATTACTCAAACAAGCGCCATGGGCTCCAAGCGGCGTGTTCCCTGGTGGAACGATGCATGTAGGCAAGCACGGAGGAACCAGAACAAAGCGTGGGCACTGCTTCGCGATTCTCCAACAGCAGAAAACCTGCAAAACTTTAAGCTTGTCAAATCGCAGGCAAGGAGAACGCGCCGACAAGCAAGACGAGAGAGTTGGGCAAAGTTTATATCAAGCATCAACTCGTACACAGACGAAAGGAAAGTATGGAATAGAGTGAAGAAAGTTAACGGGCAACAAACGTATTCCCTGCCTTTAGTAAACAGCCACGGAGAAAGCCTGGAAGATCAAGCAAACTTTCTTGGTGCTCATTTTGAACACATATCGAGCTCCTCACACTACTCCGAAACCTTCCTAAATTACAAAACGCGAATAGAACAACAAAAGCTAGAAAGAAAATGTACAGGAAGTGAGGCGTACAACAAACCATTCTGCATAGCAGAACTGCAGGCAGCACTGAACTGTTGTAATACATCCGCCCCAGGTTCAGACCGCATAATATATGATATGTTGAAACAACTACCCTCCGAAACACAAAAAACCCTCCTTTCCCTTTACAACGTTATATGGTTTTCCGGCGAGATCCCCTCTGTTTGGAAGGAGGCTATCATAATTCCAATTCTGAAGCACGGAAAGGATCCCTCCTCTGTATCAAGTTACAGACCTATAGCATTAACAAGCTGCCTCTGCAAAGTATTTGAAAAAATGATTAACTGTCGCTTACTACACTTCCTCGAATCAAACAAATTGCTCGACCCATACCAGCGCGGATTTCGGGAGGGCCGATCCACCAGTGACCACCTCATACGTATCGAGGCACGTATCCGTGAAGCTTTTGTTCATAAGCAGTTTTTCTTATCTGTATTCCTTGACATGGAGAAAGCCTATGATACTACGTGGCGGTTTGGGATATTGAGAGACCTCTCACACTTAGGTATACGCGGTAATATGTTCAATGTCATCGAAAGTTATCTGTCTAACCGCGCATTCCGTGTTCGATTGGGCAATGTGTTGTCACGGAAATTTCTACAGGAAACTGGAGTGCCGCAGGGCGGGGTGCTCAGCTGCACGCTCTTTATAGTAAAAATGAATTCTCTTCGCGTCTGCATACCACGTAACATCTTCTATTCAACATATGTTGACGATGTGCAGATCGGTTTTCAATCAAGTTCTCTCGCAATCTGTGAGCGACAAGTCCAGCTTGGTCTCAACAAGGTCTCCAAATGGGCTGATGAGAACGGGTTCAGACTGAACCCACAAAAAAGCACCTGTGTAGTTTTCTCTAGAAAGAGAGGCCTGCACCCTGATCCTGAAATTGTGTTACATGGTGAGCGTCTGCCTGTAAACAGGGAACATAAATTTTTAGGCATAATTTTAGACGAAAAATTAACCTTTGTAGAGCACATAAAGTATTTAAAAAACAAATGTATGAAAACAATGAATATATTAAAGGTGCTGTCACGCACAACCTGGGGTAGTGATAGAAAATGTCTTATGAACTTGTATAAAAGCCTCATACGCACACGACTAGATTATGGAGCCATAGTGTACCAGTCGGCTACTGCAACTGCTCTGAAGATGCTGGACCCTGTCCACCACTTAGGCATTCGTCTGTCCACAGGCGCCTTTAGAACAAGCGCAGTAGAAAGCCTTTACGTTGAATCGGATGAGTGGTCACTTCATCTGCAGAGAACATATTCGTCTTTTATGTATTTTCTAAGAGTGAACGCAAACAGTGAGCAGCCCGCATATTCCACTATAAATGATTTGTCCAGTTCTCAACTTTTTCGCAACCGGCCCAGAGTGGCACAGCCTTTCTCACTGCGCGTTAGAGACATAGCTGAAGAAACAAGGGTTCCACTGTCTGAATACCACCTGCTATACGGCCCCCGCCGTGGCAGTGGCAACTTATACACTGCGACACATCTTTTGTAGCTATTACAAAGCGTGCACCTGTCGCGCATATCCGAATGTACTTCCTCGAACTACAGCACAAATACTCCTATCCTGAATTTTTTACAGATGCTTCGAAGTGTAATTCCGGCGTGTCTTACGCAGCGGTCGGTCCGTCCTTTTCGGATGCCGGTGTTCTGCACTCTAACACAAGTATTTTCACAGCAGAGGCCCACGCGATATTGGCCGCCGTTAAACACATTAAAGAATCTAATATCCCAAAGGCAGTTATATACACAGACTCTTTGAGCGTCGTAAACGCTTTAAAAACTGTCAAAAAATATAAAAACCCTGTAATTCTATCCCTTTACTCTGTACTATGCACCGCTTATGCGTCCAAGCAACATATCGTGGTATGCTGGGTGCCGGGGCACCGAGATAGAAGGTAACGTGTTGGCTGACCAGCTAGCCACATCCGTCCACGCGAACGTTTCCAACTCTTCTACGACTGTCCCTGTAATGGACCTCAAGCCCACCCTAAAGAAAAAGCTGAGGGCTTATTGGCAGCGGTTGTGGGATAGAGCAACAGAAAATAAACTGCATGTTATCAAGCCGTATCTTGGCAACTGGCCGCCGGTATCAAAGAACCGCCGCACAGAAGTAACACTTTGCAGACTTAGGATAGGACACACATACAGTACACACGCTTACCTCTTGTCCGGTGGTGATTCACCCACGTGTGATAAATGTGGTGAGCCACTTACCGTGCTTCACATCCTGCTGCAATGCACTGAATTGAACGCTAATCGGAAAAAGCATTTTCCATTACCACACCGGCAGCAAATTCCACTTCATCCTCTAATGATCTTAGGTATAGAACCTCTGTTTAAATATCAATCATTGTTGGAATTCTTAAAAGATGTACACAGTTTTCATGTTATAGCCCCAGGCAATCCGTAGCACGGCCTCTTAACAGAGGTTTCTGCTGCGGTAGCTGCGTTAAAGAAAGCACCTGCCTCACAGCTTTTGGGCTCAAAGGCCTTAAGGAGGCATACGTGCTATTTTCATTCTCTTGCATTTTAGCCTCATGATCACTTGTCATTCGTACTGTACCCATAGACCACCCCACATATCACTATCATATTTTATACTATATATCGTTTTACGCTACTACGATAGCGATTGATTTTAGGCCACTTTACAGCCATGTTACATCCTATCATCGCAACTAATGAATCAGCGCTTAACACAACATTATCAGTCATGGCGCTCTTTGGCCATACCTGGCCCTTGCGCCACAAAAAACCACATATCATCATCATCATTTTAATCCGTTTAACATTGATGACATTCTGATCACTGAAACCTTCAAGGAGTTCAGCTTCACTCAGCTGCAACAGGTCATCATCTGAGACAACGCCACGGGTGGTATTCATAGTACGGTGTGGGGTTACTGTTAATTGGGCATCTCCAAATGACACTAGATTGGGCAGTTTCTCGTACTGTTTGAGATCACGGAGTTCCAAGAGGAGATCCCCGCTTGCCATCCTGGATGCTTTGTAGCCTGTTCCAAAAATATCAAAGACTTTGAGACAAGGAAAGGTGAAATTGTACGTACTGATGTGTCTGACTTTTCAGAGTGTACATGAAATCGGGGGAAATTCTGTGTTTGGCGTTCAAAACACTGGAACACATCTTCGGTGCGCCCTCTTTTCAGACGGCGATCAGGGAGTAGCGGGAATTGTTCAGCCATAGGTATAGAATTTTTCGGCAGCGACGCCAGCCACCCACCATGGAGCCCAACAAGGGGACGCTGCAGGACCTGGAAAAGACAGGTCCTGCAAAACGTCAGCTGTACGCCACTACTATAACCAAATATGTACAGCCAAGGTTGGTTGCACCACACAAGGTTAACCCTCGCTGCCTGGAAAGTTGGAAGTAAATAGAAGAGAGAAGACAGGAAAGATTGAAAGTGAGAGAGAAAGACGAAGATTGGTGATGATGATGTGTGGTGTTTTATGGCGCAAGGGCCAGTTATGGCCAAAGAGCGCCATGCCAGTGTTTGTGAGTGTGCAGTGGAGCGATGAATTCTGAGAAGTAGATGAAGTGTGGCTGTAAAGGGGCCTAAAAATAATCGCTGTAAAATGCGTAAAATATACATGCACTAAAATCATGTCAATGACTAATGAGGTGTACTATGAAATGAAGAATGCAATGAGAAAGAATGACACGATGTTTAAAATATTTAAGATGTAGTAGTTGGAAAGAAGCACTACTGCCTAAACAGAGCCCTTGAACCACAAGGGCCTGGAGGCATGTGCTTATACAAAACTAACCATCACAGCGGCATCCTCTGGAGAGAGGATGCGCTATGAATTTATTGGGCTTATAACATGCAATACCACGTCATTTAAGAAAGCGAGGACTGCTTTAGTGCTAAAGAGCGGTTCCTCACCAAGAAACATACTGGGATGCAGAGGGACATGATAGCGGTAAGCTAAAGGGAAATGTTTTTTTCTATCTGCTTCGGCATCCCGACACTCCAGGAGAACGTGGAGGACGGTTAGCCTCTCACCACATCTACCACAGGTTGGTGGTTCATCCCCGGTCAACAAAAAACTATGGGTGCCAAATGTATGACCTATTCTGAGACGACAGAACAGGACATCAGTTCGCCGTGTTCTCGTTGCGGAGGGCCAGAAACCTAACTGCGGCTTAATCAAGTGAAGCTTATTACTTGTTTGTGCATCCCACAGACGTTGCCAATGGCTTCGCAATTTCTTACGGAAGAAATGTTTGAAATCTGTTGCAGAAACAGCAGCTGTGGGATTAGTAGCGTGCGATGTTATTGACGTAGCCATTCGGTCAGCTAGCACATTACCCTCAATGCTTCTATGGCTAGGCACCCAGCATATAATGATATGCTGGTTAGATACATACGCTCTACACAGTACGGAATAGAGCTCAATGAGTATAGGATTTTTCTCTTTACATTGTGACTTTAAAGCGTTTACGACACTTGGAGAGTCTGTAAATATGATTGATTTTTGAAGTTTAGATTTCCTTATATGCCTCACAGCTGACAATAAAGCATAGGCCTTAGCCGTAAAGATACTTGCTTCCGGGTGGAGTACATCGGATTCCGAGAAGGATGGGCCGACGGCTGCATACGACACCCCGTCACGTGACTTAGAAGCGTCTGTATAAAACTCTGTGCATGTGTACTTGGACTGGAGTTCAAGGAAATGCATTTTGATATGTGACTCTGGTGCGTGCTTAGTGACCTCCACGAATGATGTGTCACACTCTATGAGCTGCCACTGCCATGGCAGTAACAGTTTCGCTGGAGCCAAAGACAGTGTTCAAGCAACGGAACACCCATTTCCTCACTAAGATTCCGCACACGCAAAGAGAACGGTTTTCTCGATGCCGGTCGATTTTGGAAGAGTGTGGCAGTGGTCATGTCTTTTATGGTTGAATAAGAGGGATGTTCAATGTTCGCGTGTACTCTAAGAAAATATGTAAAACTATTATATGAACGCTGCAGATGAAGTGACCACTGATTCGACTCTACGTAGAGGCTGTGGATCGGACTTGTTCGGAAAGCACCGGTCGCGAGGCGGATGCCCAGATGGTGAATGGGGTCTAGAATTTTTAATGCACTTGGCGTTGCGGAATTATAAATTATAGCTCCGTAATCAAGGCGTGAGCGGACAAGACTGTTGTACAAGTTCAGTAGGCATTTTCGGTCACTACCCCATGTTGCGCGCGACAAAATTTTTAAAAGGTTCATCGTATTCAGACACCTTGCCTTCAAATATTTAAGATGGGGGATAAAGGTAAGCTTTGAGTCTAGAATTATTATTCCCAGGAATTTATGTTCACTGCTCACGGATAGTTCCTCTTGATTAATCGTGAGATTTGGCACTGGTGTCATGCCTCTTTTGTTTGAGAAAAGTATGCACGTACTTTTCTTTGCATTTATTTTAAATCCATTTACATCAGCCCATTTAGACAATTTGTTTAATCCAAGCTGTACCTGTCGTTCGCAGATAGCAATGTTGCATGATTTGAAACCTATCTGTACATCATCGACATACACAGAATAAAACATGCTGCGTGGAATACCTGTATACAGGGAGTTCATTTTTACAATAAAGAGTGTGCAACTAAGCACACCCCCTTGTGGCACGCCAGCCTCCTGGGTGAATGTTCTAGATAAAACATTGCCCACTCTTATGCGAAACGTCCGGTTAGACAAGTAGCTTTCGACTGTGTTTAACATATTTCCACGGACCCCCATCGCGGAAAGATCTCGCAGAATCCCGAAGCGCCATGTCGTGTCGTACGCTTTCTCTGGATCTAGAAAGACCGAAAGTAAAAACTGTTTGTGTATAAACGCATCTCTGATGTTTGCCTCGATGCGAACAAGGTGGTCTATTGTTGACCTACCTTCTCGGAAGCCACACTGGGAGGGGTCTAGTATTTTGTCATTTTCTAGGAAACAGATTAGGCGCCGGTTTATCATTTTTTCATACAGCTTGCACAGGCAGCTTGTTAGCGCTATTGGCCTGTAGCTGCTAGCTAAAGACGGGTCCTTGCCTTATTTAAGAATTGGGATGACTATGGCTTCTTTCCACAAGGAAGGAATATATCCAGCCGCCCACATGGCATTAAAGAGAGAGAGGAGTGTTGTCAGTGTTTCGGGGTGTAAGTACCTAATCATTTCGTAGATGATACGGTCGCCACCTGGCGCTGAGTTGTTGCAACAAGCGAGAGATGCTTTAAGTTCGGCTAAGCTGAATGGTCGGTTGTAAGCCTCATTTGATGAACCTTTGCGATTAAGGGGCTGCCGCTCTTCGCGTTCTTTGAACTTCAGGAAAGATTGTGTATAGTGCGATTCACTCGATACACATTCGAAGTGTTTGCCTAGACTATCCGCCTGGTCTTCCAGGCTATCACCTTGGCTATTTACTAAGGGTAGGGGATGTGACTCCCGACCTATTAATTTATTTACCCTATTCCAGACTTTCGTTTCATCCGTATACGAGTTTATGCTGGAGATGTACTTTTCCCAGCTCTCTCTTTTAGCACGTCTGCGCGTTCTCCTGCCCTGCGATTTTGCTTGTTTAAAATTAATCAAGTTTTCGGCTGTTGGGGAGTTGCGAAACAATCCCCAGGCCTTGTTTTGCTTTTTACGTGCTTTTTGGCATTCCTCGTTCCACCAAGGCAGGCGACGCTTATTAGCTAGTCCATTAGTTTGTTGTATGCACCTTTCTGCAGCGTCAGTGATAAAACGTGTTATATACGCCACAGCATCGTCTATGTTAAGACAGGCAATGTCATCCCGGCCTAAATATGTTATTTCTTCAAAAAGTTGCCAGTTAGCAGAGTTAACCTTCCATCGGGGAACATGTGGCGAGCAACCATCTTGTTTTGTTAAGCTTAGTATAATTGGAAAGTGGTCGCTCCCAAAGGGGTTTATTTATTTATTTTATTTATGAGTACCTTACAGCGCCCTCGTGGGACATTGTGTAAGGGGGGCAATACAGCATGTACATAATAGAGAAATACACATAGGTGAAATATTGATTATTACAAATGTAAGTGAACACACGAACAGAGAAACGCAAAATATACTAAAACAGCAAAGTGTAGTGTCTGAAGGCGTTACACAAAAGATAATATAAAGCAACTATTTAAACACCAACAGTTTAACAAGATATGATAACTGCCGAAAAAGTATTACGCAAATAACTGTACACAGACGATCAAATAAAAACAGGTGAAAAAAGCATCGTCAAAACTATAAAAGCAAAAAAAAAGCATACCGGTAACAGCATTGTAGGCACGGGTGAACGCGAAAACGCCATACATCAAATTTCGGTGCATAAATATTTTTTAGGTTGCTTAAGAACTTTGCGTGATCCCGCTCTGATGCGAGATCATCTGGTAGGTCATTCCACAAACGAATCGCTCGTGGAAGGGCCGAAAGGTTGAAAGCGTCGGTTTCACCGTACATGCGTGATAAGCTAAAGTTGTTATTTAGTCGGCGTGAAGTTCGATGAGCTAGATTAAGGTGAACAGATGGCATCATGCTGGTGTGGATGAGTTTGTGGAAAAGTGATAAAAGGGAAATGTCACGGCGAATTTTTAGTGGCTCGAGTGCAAGGCCTTGTTTAATCTGTGTTATGCTAGATGGGTAGCTGTAATTACGCGTAATGAATCGACTGGCTCTGTTCTGGATAGATTCTAACTTGTTAATTAGGTATTTTTGGTGCGGTGACCAAATGGAGGGGGCGAACTCGAGTTGCGGACGGATTAAAGCAAGATACGCGAGTTTACGTACATCGGAAGGAGAATTGTATAAATTACGGCGTAGAAAACCTAATGATTTTGATGCGTTAGCACAGATAGAAGTGATATGTGTGGACCAGGAAAGATTAGGAGTTAGGTTTATGCCTAGGTACTTATAATGCTGAGCGCGTTCCACAATGCTGTTACCAATTTTGTATAGGCCACTAAAGTTATGATGTTTTCGACTAAAAGTGATTAGTTTGCACTTGGAAACGTTTAATGTCATCTGCCAGGTATTGCACCACTCACCAATACGCTCTAGGTCTTGTTGAAGGGCAAGATGAGCAGTACTGCTGCGGATGGGACGGTAAATAATGCTGTCATCAGCGAATATGCGCATACAAGATGATAAATTGTCCGGCAGGTCATTAATGTAGATGAGGAAAAGTAAGGGGCCGAGAACACTTCCTTGTGGAACACCAGAGGAAACATAACAAAGTGATGAAGAGTAATTGTTTGCGATAGTAAATTGCTGCCGATTCGTTAGGAATGGACCACTGCAGGTACGGAATTAGTGTACTCGACACGATACTCAAATCTATGGAGGAGTATGAATTATGCGCCACGCTGTAGTACGTTGGCTCTTTCTTATTAAGTAAACATGCTCCCGAGGAAAAAAGGAAGTTTGCAATTAGGCGACCTCTTCCATCACAACGCGAGTCTCCCCACAAGGTGTTATGTGCATTGAAGTCTCCGAGAACTATGTATGGCTCCGGAAGTTCATTTATGTAGTTTTGAAATTCAGTTTTATGTAGTTGATAATTGGGAGGGATGTATATAGAGCTGATAGTGATCAGCTTGTCATACAACACCCCTCGGACAGCAACTGCCTCTAGGGGCGTACGAAGTTTTAATTCCCGGCAGGCAATACCTCTATCGACTACAATAGCCACACCACCGGAAGACACGACTGTGTCATCGCGGTCTTTACGAAAAATGACGTATTGCCGGAGAAAGTTTGATTGTGTAGGTTTAAGGTGTGTCTCTTGAACACACAGCACCTTAGGATTAAACCTGTGTAGGATTTCTTTGACGTCATCGAGGTTGTGTAGGAGTCCTCTGACGTTCCATTGTATTATTTGTGTATTCATGTTGGAAGTGTTTTTTTTTGTGCTGTGTGTTTAAAAAAGAGACTAATTTAACTTACAGAGCCCTTGTCGGGCCCTGTGATGCGGGCTTTTTCTTTTTTGGAGCGGTCGAGAGATTCTCGCCGCTCCTTTGGCGCTGGCTGCGCCGTCTGGCTGGAAGATGTGTCCATTGGCTCTTGCGGAGCGCTGGACACCCGCTCTTGAGAGCGGTTTGTTCGCGGTGAAGGCCTCGTCTCGAGGGACAAGGCCTTGGAGGCCACTAGCCCGGAGGTTGATGGCCCCTTCTGCTGGGGTGGCGGAGCAGCGCTAGCTGCAGCCGCCGAGGGGGCGGATGGCGTCACCGCCGGCCCACTACGCGTGTGCCAGACAGCCGCCGGGAGCCGTTGTGGCGCTGCCCCCTGACGCGCCACTTCGGCAAAGCTGGTTTTTGGCAGGTGCAATACCCGCCTGCGTGCCTCCTTGAAAGTTATGTTTTCCTTTAGTTTAATAGTTACTATTTCCTTTTCTTTTTTCCAGGTTGGGCACGACCGCGAGTAGGCGGCGTGCTCCCCATCACAGTTAACACAATGTAGAGAGCTTTCACAAGACTCGGAGGAGTGTTCAGAAGCACTGCATTTTGCACAAGTTTGGCGGCCTCGACAGTTCTGTGAACTATGGCCGAACCGCTGGCATTTAAAACATCGTAGAGGATTTGGCACGTATGGCCTAACACGAAGCTTGATGTATCCGGCCTCGATGGTTTCGGGCAGCACACTCGAGTTAAAAGTAAGTATCAGATGCTTTGTCTGGATTTCCTTGCCGTCGCGCCTCATCTTGATCCGTTTAACATTGATTACGCTCCGGTCACTGAAGCCCTCCAGGAGTTCAGCTTCACTCAGCTGCAACAGATCATCATCTGATACAACGCCACGGGTGGTATTCATGGTACGGTGCGGGGTTACTGTTAATTGAGCTTCTCCAAATGCCACTAGGTTGGGTAGTTTCTCGTATTGTTTCATATCACGGAGCTCCAAGAGGAGATCCCCGCTTGCCATCCTGGATGCTTTATAGCCGGGTCCAAAAATATCAGTCAGAGTCTTTGACACAAGGAAAGGTGAGATTGTTCGTACTGATTTGTCTGTTTTTTCTGAGTGGATCACATGAAATCGGGGAAAGTTCTGTGTTTGACGTCCAAAAAACTGGAAAACATCTTCGGTGCGCCCTCGTTTCAGACGGCGATCAGTGAGTGGGGGGAAAGAACTTGCCATAAGTATAGGTGAATGTTCGGCAGCAGCGCCAGCCACCCACCATGGAGCCCAACTAGGGGACGCTGCAATACCTGGAAAAGATTGGTCCTGCAAACGCCAGCTGTACGCCACTACTATAACCAAATATGGAATATCCAAGGTTGGCTACCCATACAAGGTTAACCCTAGCTGCCTGGGAAAACGGAAGTAAAAGGAAGTGAAAAGAAGACAGGATAGATTGAAAGTGAGAGAGAAAGACGAAGATTTAAGAGGAGGACAGGAAAAGGCAACTGCCGATTTCCCCTGGGTGGGTCAGCCCAGGGGTGCCGTCTATGTGAAGCAGAGGCCGAAGAGGTGTGTTGCCTCCGCCGGGGGGCCTTAAAGGTCCAAAACACCCGGCATCGGCTCAACCCCCAAGATCCCCCTTTCCCCAGACACGGCTAAGCCGCGCACGGCTACACGCGGGAGGGTCCAACCCCCATGTGCTCGGGTACGTGGTGGCGCAACTCACCAAACGCCTGCTTGCGCAGACGCCCCTGCGGGGGGCCTCGATAGACTCGGGCAGAACACTTGAGTTGAAAGTATCAGATGCCTGGTCTGGAGTTCTTTGCCATCTCGCCTCATTTTAATCCGTTTTACATTGATGACATTCTGCTCACTGAAACCCTCCAGGAGTTCAGCCTCACTCAGCTGCAACAGATCGTCATCTGAGACACGCTTCGGGTGGTATTCATTGTACGGTGCGGGGTTACTGTTAATTGCGCATCTCCAAATGATACTAGATTGGGCAGTTTTTCGTACTGTTTCTGGTCTCGGAGCTCCAAGAGGAGATCACCGCTCGCCATCCTAGATGCTTTATAGCCTGGTCCAAAAATATCAGTCAAAGTCTTTGACACAAGGAAAGGTGAGTGAGATTGCTCGTACAGATTTGTCTGTTAATTTTCTGAGTGAATCACATGGAATCGGGGAAAAGTTTCTCTTTGGCGACCAAAAAACTGGAAGACTTCATCGGTGCGCCCTCGTTTCAGACGGCGATCGGATAGTGGGGGGAATGAACTTGCCATACGTATAAATGGATTTTTCGGCAGCAACGCCAGCCACCCACCATGGAGTCCAACAAGGGGACGCTGGAGGGCCTGTAAACACAAGACCTGCAGACGCCAGCTGTACGTCACCACTATAACCAAATATGGAGTATCCGAGGTTGGGTACCCACACAAGGTTAACCCTAGCTGCCTGGGAAATTGGAAGTAATCGAAGTGAACAGAGGATAGGATAGATTGAAAGTGAGAGAGAAAGACGAAGATTAAAGAGGAGGACAGGAAAAGGCAACTGCCGATTTCCCCTGGGTGGGTCAGCCCAGGGGTGCCGTCCATGTGAAGCAGAGGCCGAAGAGGTGTGTTGCCTCTGCCGGGGGGCCTTAAAGGTCCGAACACCCGGCATCGGCTCAACCCCCAGGATCCCCCTTTCCCCAGACACGGCTCAGCCGCGCACGGCTACACGCGGGAGGGTCCAACCCTCATGTGCTCGGGTCCGTGGTGTCGCAAACCACCAAACGCCTGCTGACGCAGACGCCCCTGCGGGGAAAGACGAAGATTGAAGAGAAGGATAGGAAAAGGCAACTACCGATTTCCCCCGGGTGGGCCAGTCCGGGGGTGCCGTCTACGTGTAGCCGAGGCCAAAGGGGTGTGTTGCCTCCGCCGGGGGGCCGTAAAGGTCCAAACACCCGGAATTGGCTCAACCCCCAGGATCCCTTTTTCCCCGGACACGGCTAAGCCGCACACGGTTAAACGCGGGAGGGGCCAACCCTCGTGTGCTCGGGTCCGTGGTGTCGCAACACACCAAACGCCTGCTGACGTAGACGCCCCTGCGGGGATCTAGCATTTTTAGCGCGCTCGCCTATCTGTACATCGTCCACGTAGATGGAATAAAAAATAGCTGGTGGTAACGAAGCACGAAACGTGTTCATTTTAACAATAAAGAGTGTGCAACTGAGCACGCCTCCATGGAGTACACCAGTTTCCTGCACAAAAGGTCATGATAAAACATTGCCAACTCGAACACGGAATGTGCGATTCAGCAGATTACTCTCAATCACATTTAACATATTACCACGTATACCAAAGTGGGAGAGGTCTCTCAGTATGCCAAACCGCCATGTGGTGTCATAGGCATTTTTTCCATGTCTAAGAAAACAGACAGGAAGAACTGTTTGTGAACAAAAGCTTCGCGTATCTGCGCCTCAATACGTATCAAATGGTCAGTGGTGCATCGACTCTCGCGAGAGCCGCACTGGTATGGGTCAAGCAGTTTTTTTTATTTTAGGAAATGTAATAAGCTACGGTTTATCCTTTTTCGAAGACTTTGCAGAGACAGCTTGTTAGCGCTATTGGCCGATAACTCGATACAGACGATGGATCCTTCCCCTGCTTCAGGATCTTTTTTGTTTCATGCTACCATTAAATCTATACTCAAACATAATTTTCAAAATTTGGGGTAGCTAACTTGAGGTATGCTCCGTGCACAAGCCCTCAGCATGAAACTGGCATTCTGAGACTAGGTTCTAAAGCGTTAGCATTATTAAAACCAAACATTAACAGAATGAAGCAAGCATTTCGAAATTTTGAGTCATTTTATTGTGAATAAAAAAGTGAACAATGCACATAAATACAGAACATAAGTGACGTATAGGAAGAAAATGTTTCCTCAAGCATTGTTCTAAGCAAGCTGGAAGTTCATCTTACATCTTCGTTAGCACACAATGTATGTAGGTACATAAATTGTAGCATCTCATTTCAGAAAACCCATAAAGGAACAGTTGTGTTGTTCTTGTAGATGGCATTTTTATAAAATTCTCCGCTATAGTTGCAAAAAGAAGTCGATTTGTGGCTTACTTGCAGCACTGAAGACGCCATGGAATTACGAGAATTTCAGTCTAGTTTCGTTTACTTACGTATCTTCGATACCGATGATGTCTGCAAACCTTTGCCACACCGACTCCCCAACATTTTTTAACATTATCTAGTTCCTTTGCATCCAAAAATATGACGTTTTCTGGCTGAATGTCTTCCACACCTGTCACGTAACGTGGGAATCTGCATGACATTGCAACCTGTGCCTCATTCTTGCATATCATACTAAATAAAATACAACACAAATGCAATTCACAACAGTTACTATCTGTTATTAGCCAAGGCCTTGTGTTTGCATTTTCTGCAAGTCTGTGCTTGTTATGTCGTTCTGTGCATCCAGGGTGGTGTTTCTCTCTCATGTCCCTTAAAAGAATGCACAATATAATGTAATTGGAACAATTCTTTTTTTTCGTGTAGATGGTTATCAGACATAAACCATGTGCACAGAACTGTACACATAGCACCTGGAGTCGATGAAAACTCAAGATGGGGGCCAAACTTCTCGTAGGTCTGGGATGAGCACCATGACTGGCAGCATCTAGGGATGATAGCAGCTTGGACCTTTGCGGGGACGGCCGCTGTACAGCTTTTTTTCGTGGCGGCAAGCTGAAGAAAGGAGAGCGTCTGCTTCTACCCAAGTGTAGTGTTGAACAAATTGTGGGCGGTGATGTGACAGTGCCAAGTTCCTGACATACTCTTTGTTGTGTCCTGGCATGGGAAATATAACACACACTGAGCAAATTCAAGTCAAAGTAAGTAGAAAAAAAAAGAAGAACCACTTAGCATCATTCGACATAATGTCTGATTGTTGCTATTTTGCAAGCATTTGCTGCGCTTTGGGCTCCCGCTAGTCAAAGTCAATCGGCATAGTAATTAAACAATCACCCTGGGGATGGCCCTAACCGCCAGCACTAAGGATTTACGTGAATGTGGGCAAATCTCCAACTACCATGCAATGATTGTTAAGTTAGTATTGATCATCTCACAAGTTCATATTCTTAAAGAATGTGTGGGTGTGTTTTTAATGGCAAGTGTGGTGGAATGACAAATGTTCAGTTTGCACAAAAGAGAAAAAACGCCGCAGCAGTTGTAGGAAAAAGTCTGTGCTTCATCTGTGCTTTGTTTTTGGCTGAGACATTCTGCTGCGGTTAATAATTTCACATTTGTGAAATGTTTACGACTGGACTTTTTCATGCATGTACAGACAGTGTATTTGCAGCTTCCAAACTCTGTTCAAGCAATGTGGTTACTTCAGAAAGTGCAAGTGCATGCTGCAAAGCCTCCACAGCTGCATACATAGCTTAAGTGAAGGCAACAAGCGAGGCCACAGCTGAAGGCACAGCTCGAGTTGCAATAGCTTCCAGTGCAAGACCTGCCGAAAAACTTGCTGTCACAAGGCTTTTTGCTGCAGCCTGCCAAGCAGGAGTGATACGTGATATCAGTGCATGTGCTCGCTGCCGAAGTTTCTAATCAAGCCTTGAAGACTAATCCTTCTTGCATGAATTGCATGAAGTGCATCTCCTTCTTAATCAGCTTATATTGCACTACCTCAAATAAAGGCTCATTAGAATTGATATGAACAAGTCAGGGTGATCTATCATGGTAGACATGGTTAAAAATAATCATTCTCTTGAGTGTCTTTTCACATTACATTTATCATTGCATTATTGTGCTGGCAGGTTATCAGTGCATGATTATACAATTGGTGTCTTGAATGTTATGGCGTTAAGAGGAAGGGTCGCAGTTGCTGCACAAAGATTGGACGTTTCTGGATCCATCAAAAGACTGTGTTATCTGGTTTCAAGTATATAATACTTTCTTGCATTGTACATGTTCCCAAATGCCGACTTGGCTTCTTGAACTGCATTTGCTTTCATTTTGCACATTAGTGATATTCATTAATTGTCATTGCTGTGGTACTACTGAACAATGCATCTGGTATCGCTCCCCATTCTCATTTTTTTTAATGTTTGGGAAGTCAGTAATGTTTATGTTGGTTTTCTAAACATGTTTCATGTACTTTTCTTGTGTTAATGTAGCATGAATGGTTCTTAAGCTGTGTATCTAGCAAACATCATGTGCACACTTCATTGCAGCCTCTATTGCGTAACTTTGAAGTGCCACAAGAAATGACCATTTCTAGCTCTTTTAAACCATATGATGACTGTACTGTCTTTTAGTGCATTTTAGTGAGTCTGTAGCTGTAGGTCACGAGTGGCTGCGTACTGGCAGTCAAACTACAAGCACCCATGTGCACTAATGGCGCCGCATCTGTACGTACCGGCGAGGTAGCAGCCGATCAAGGACCTAGGTGGGAGATATGTGGATCCAATTGTAAGTTGCCAAAAGACAAGTACCTGTCTATTTAGAATAAAAGTTGTGATATGACGCTGTATCTGTGGTCATCTTCAAGAAAGCCATGTC
>NC_051154.1:421110543-421263465 GCF_013339745.2 Dermacentor silvarum
TTAAACTGCGTGTACGACCTTACATTCCGAACTCCACGACGTTGCTACACAAATGTGCAGAGGTTTGGCCATGCTCTCAACGCTGCCGAGGACAACTAACTGTTCGTGAAACATGCGCTGCAAAAGAATCACTATGCTGATGAATGTACGCTGCTGAGCCCATTGCGCAAACTGCGATGGCAGCCACCCTGCATATTCCAGATCTTGCGCAGCCTGGAAGAAGAAAAAGATAATACGATCAAATCAAGAATATCACTTTCCGGAAGCACGACAGCGTCTTCGCCTTCATTTTTCCATGAAAACTTCTTTTGCCGAAGTGGTGCAACAGGGGGCAGCATCACGACGGACCCCGGCGGTCGCCCAAGGTACGCGCAGCGTACTGAAGCGACTGCCACCCGCCCCCATGGTGGGAGCAGCTAAGGCTGCCCTGCCCTTCTCGAAATCGGCCACACCAGAGGCCTCTACTAGCGCTGGCAGCAGCCATCGCAGCTCAGAGGCTAAGGAGGACCCTCGGCCTCTGGGCTGGTGGGTCCACAGCCTTCGTCCCTCGAGGCGAAGGCTACACGACGTACACATCGCTCATTAGAGCGAGTGTCCAGCGCTTCGGAAGAGGCTATGGACACTACTCCAAGCAAGGTGGTGCAGTCAGCACCTAAAGAGCGGCCAAATTCTTTGGACCGCTCTAGAAAAGACAGACCAAAATTACAGGGCCGCAAACGGCTCTGTAGGCTAAAACACGTTCTTCGTACACACAGCACCAACTTACCTTCACTATGGACACGCAAATTATGCAGTGGAACGTCAGAGGCCTTCTCCCCGCAGGGCGTCTGCGTCAGCAGGCGTTTGGGTGTTGCGACACCACGGACCAGAGCACATGGGGGTTGGACCCTCCCGCGTCTAACCGTGCGTGGCTTAGCCGTGTCCGGGGAAAAGGGGATCCTGGAGGTTGAGCCGAAGCCGGGAGTTTGGACCTTTATGGCCCCCCGGCGGAGGCAACACACCTCTTTGGCCTCGGCTTCACGTAGACGGCACCCCCGGACTGACCCACCCGGGGGAAATCGTAGTTGCCTTTCCTGTCTCTCTCTCTCTCCCTTTCAACCTTCGTCTTTCTCTCTTACTTTCCATCTCTCCGTCTTCTCTTCACTTCGTTTTACTTCCTATTTTCCAGGCAGCAAGGGTTAACCTGGTGTAGTTTATCCATCCTTGGGTCTATTATATTAGGTTATAGTGACTATGTACAGCTGGCGTCTGCATCTCCTTCGGGTCTTGTAGCGTCCCCTTGTTGGCTCGGTGGTGGGCGGCTGGCATAGTTACCGAAATCATTGTTAGCTTATGGCTTTTTCTTCATTTCCCCACTCCCTGATCGCTCTCACAAACGAGGGCGCACCGAAGATATTTTTGAATTCCATGGCAACAGATTGCAAATCTTCCCCCGATTTCATGTGATCCATTCTGATAAACCCGAAAAGACGGTGAGAATGATCTCACCCTTTCTTGTTTCGAAAAGTCTGACGAAAGCTCTTGGAGCAGGCTACAAAGCATCGAAAATGGCTAGCGGCGACCTCCTTTTGGAGCTCCGCGATGCGAAACAGCACGAAAAGCTTCCTAACCTAGTGTCATTCGGGAGATCCCAGTGACAATATCCCCGCACCGAACTATGAACACCAGCCGTGGTGTTGTCTCCGACGATGACCTCATGGAACTGACAGAAGCTGAACTGTGTTGGAAGGCTGGAGCGAGCAAAACGTGATCACTGTTAAACGAATCATGCTAAGACGGGACGGCAAAGAGATCAAAACCAAACATATAGTACTTACTTTTGGCTCAAGCATCCTGCCCGAGACAATCGAGGCAGGCTATGTAAAGCTACGGGTCAGACCCTATGTACCAAATCCTCTTCGTTGCTTCAAGTGCCAGCGTTTCGGCCACAGTTCCCAGAACTGCCGAGGCCGACAGACATGTGCTAAATGTAGTTCCGGTGACCATGCCTCTGAAACATGCGAAAACTCTCTCCACTGTGTGAACTGTGATGGCGAGCACGCCGCATACTCGCGGTCGTGCCCGTCCTGGAAAAAAGAAAAAGAATTGTAACGATTAAAGTAAAGGAAAATCTAACGTTCAAGGAGGCACGCAGGTGGGTATCCTACCTGCCAAAGAACACCTTTGCCGAAGTGGCGCGTCAGGGGGCAGCGTCGCAACGGCTTCCGGCGGCTGTCCGGCCGGCACACAGTGAGCCGGCAGTGACGCCATCCGCCCCCCCGCCGGCTGCAGCTAACGCTGCTCCGCCAACTCACAAGAAGGGGCCATCAACCTCCGGGCTGGTGGCCTCAAGGGCCTCGTCCCTCGAAACGAGGCCTTCCCGTCAAAACAACCGCTCGCAAGAGCGCGTGTCCAGCGCCTCGCAAGAGGCGATGGACACAACAACCTGCCAGACAGCGCCGCAAGCGCCAAAGGAGCCGCGAGAATCTCGCGATCGCTCCAAAAAAGAAAAAGCCCGCATCACAGGGCCCGACAAGGGCTCTGTAAGTTAAATTAGTCTCTTTTTTAAACACACAGCACAAAAAAAAACACTTCCAACATGAATACACAAATAATCAATGGAACGTCAGAGGACTCCTACACAACCTCGATGACGTCAAAGAATCCTCCACAGGTTTAATCCTAAGGTGCTGTGTGTACAAGAGACACCTTAAACCTACACAATCAAACTTGCTCCGGCAATACGCAATTTTTCGTAAAGACCGCGATGACACAGCCGTGTCTTCCGGTGGTGTGGCTATTGTAGTCGATAGAGGTATTGCCTGCCGGGAATTAAAACTTCATACGCCCCTAGAGGCAGTTGCTGTCCGAGGGTGTTGTTTGACAAGCTGATCACTATCAGCTCTATATACATCCCTCCCAATTATCAGCTACATAAAACTGAATTCCAAAACTACATAAATGAACTTCCGGAGCCATATATAGTTGTCGGAGATTTCAACGCACATAACACTTTGTGGGGAGACTCACGTTGCGATGCGAGAGGTCGCCTAATTGAAAATTTTCTGTTCTCTTCAGGCGCATCATTACTTAACATGAAAGAGCCTACGTATTACAGCGTTACACATAACACATATTCATCCATTGACCTAAGTATAGCATCGAGTACACAAATGCCATACCTGGAGTGGTCCGTTCTCAAGAACCCCTTTGGGACGACCACTTCCCAATTATGCTAGGCTTAACAGAACAAGATAGATGCTCGCCACACGTTCCCCGATGGAAGCTTGACTCGGCTAACTGGGAACTTTTTCGACAAATAACATATTAGGCCGGGATGACATTGCCTCTTTTAACATAGACGATGCTGTGGCGTATATAACAGGTTTTATCATTGACGCTGCTGAAAGGTGCATACAACAATCTAATGGACTGGCTAATAAGCGTCGCCTGCCATGGTGGAACGAGGAATGCCAAAAGCACGTAAAAAGCAAAACAAAGCCTGGGGATTGCTTCGCAACTCCCCAACAGCTGAAAACCTGATACATTTTAAGCAAGCAAAGTCGCAGGGCAGGAGAACGCGCAGACCTGCTAAAAGAGAGTTGGGAAAAGTACATCTCCAGCATAAATTCGTACGCCGATGAAACGAAAGTCTGGAATAGGGTAAATAAACTAATAGGCCGGGAGTCACATCCCCTACCCTTAGTAAGTAGCCAAGGTGATAGCCTGGAAGACCAGGCGGATTGTCTAGGTGAACACTTTGAATATGTATCAAGTGAATCGCACTATACAGAAACTTTCCTGAAGTTCAAAGAACGCGAAGAACGGCAGCCCCTTAACCGCAAAGGTTCTTCGAGTGAGGCTTACAATCGACCATTTACCTTAGCCGAACTTAAAGCATCTCACATGTTGCAACAATTCGGCGCCAGGTGGCGATCGTATTATGTATGAAATGGTTAGATACCTACACCCTGAAACACTGAAAAACACTCCTGTCTCTTTTTAATGCCATGTGGGCGGTGGTGTATCCCGTCCTCATGGAAAGAAGCCATAGTCATCCCGATACTTAAACAAGGCAAAGACCCGTCCTTAGCCAGCAGCTACAGGCCAATAGCTCTAACAAGCTTGCCTGTGCAAGCTGTAATGAGAAAATGATAAACCGGCGTTTAATCAGTTTCCTAGAAAATAACGAAACACTAGACCCCTTCCAGTGTGGCTTCCGAGAAGGTAGGTCGACAATAGACCACCTTGTTCGCTTCGAGGCAAACATCAGAAATGCGTTTATTCATAAACAGTTTTTACTTTCTGTATTTATAGATTTAGAGAAAGCGTACGATACGACATGGCGCTTCGGAATTCTGCGAGATCTTTGTGCGATGGGGGTCCGCGGTAATATGTTAAACACAGTCGAAAGCTACTTGTCTAACCGCACGTTTCGCGTAAGAGTGGGCAATGTTTTATCTAGAACATTCACCCAGGAGGCTGGTGTGCCACAAGGGGGCGTGCTTAGTTGCACACTCTTTATTGTAAAAATGAACTCCCTGTATACAGTTATTCCACGCAAGCATGTTTTATTCTGTGTATGTTGATGATGTACAGATAGGTTTCAAATCATGCAACATTGCTATCTGCGAACGACAGGTACAGCTTGGATTAAACAAACTGTCTAAATGGGCTGATGTAAATGGATTTAAAATAAATGCAAAGAAAAGTACGTGCATACTTTTCTCAAACAAAAGAGGCATGACACCAGTGCCAAATCTCACGATTAATCAAGAGGAACTAGCCGTGAGCAGTGAGCATAAATTCCTGGGATTAATTCTAGACTCCAAGCTTCCTTTATCCCCCATCGTAAATATTTGAAGGCAGGTGTCTGAGACGATGAACCTTTTAAAATTGTTGTCGCGCAAAACATGGGGTAGTGACCGAAAATTCCTCCTTAACTTGTACAACAGTCTTGTCCGCTCACGCCTTGATTACGGAGCTATAATTTATAATTCTGCAACGTCAAGTGCATTAAAATTCTAGACCCCGTTCACCATCTGGGCATCCGCCTCGCGACCGGTGCTTTCCGAACAAGTCCGATCCAGAGCCTCTACGTAGAGTCGAATCAGTGGTCACTTCATCTGCAGCGTTCATATAGTAGTTTTACATATTTTCTGAGAGTACACGCGAACATTGAACATCCCTCTTATTCAACATAAACGACATGACCACTGCCACACTCTTCGAAAATCGACCGGCATCGAGAAAACCGTTCTCTTTGCGTGTGAGGAATCTTGGTGAGGAAATGGGTGTTCCGTTGCTTGAACACTGTCTTATGGCTCCAGCGAAACTGTTACCGCCGTCGCAGTGGCAGCTCATAGAGTGTGACACATCATTCGTAGAGGTCACTAAGCACGCACCAGAGTCACATATCAAAATGCATTTCCTTGAACTCCAGTCCAAGTACACATGCACAGAGTTTTATACAGACGCTTCTAAGTCACGTGACGGGGTGTCGTATGCAGCCGTCGGCCCTCCTTTTCGGAATCCGGTGTACTCCACCCGGAAGCAAGTATCTTTACGGCTGAGGCTTATGCACTATTGTCAGCTGTGAGGCATATAAGGAAATCTAAACTTCAAAATCAATCATATTTACAGACTCTCTAAGTGTCGTAAACGCTTTAAAGTCACCCTGTAAACAGAAAATCCTATACTCATTGAGCTCTATTCCGTACTGTGTAGAGCGTATGTATCTAACCAGCATATCATTATATGCTGGGTGCCTGGCCATAGAAGCATTGAGGGTAATGTGCTAGCTGACCGAATGGCTACGTCAATAACATCGCACGCTACCAATCCTACAGCTACTGTTTCTGCGACAGATTTGAAACATTTCTTGCGTAAGAAATTGCGAAGCCATTGGCAACGCCTGTGGGACGAAGAAAACAAATAATAAGCTTCACTTGATTAAGCCACAGTTAGGATTCTGGCCCTCCGCAACGAGAACACGGCGAACTGATGTCCTGTTCTGTCGTCTCAGAATAGGTCATACATTTGCACCCATAGTTTTTTGTTGACCGGGGATGAACCACCAACCTGTGGTAGATGTGGTGAGAGGCTAACCGTCCTCCATGTTCTCCTGGAGTGTCGGGATGCCGAAGCAGATAGAAAAAAACATTTCCCTTTAGCTTACCGCTATCATGTCCCTCTGCATCCCAGTATGTTTCTTGGTGAGGAACCGCTGTTTAGCACCAAAGCAGTCCTCGCTTTCTTAAACGACGTGGTACTGCATGTTATAAGGCCAATAAATTCATAGCACATCCTCCCTCCAGAGGATGCTGCTATGAGTAGTAGTTTTGTATAAGCACATGCCTCCAGGCCCTTGTGGTTCAAGGGCTCTGTTTAGGCAGTAGTGCTTCTGTCCAATTACTACATTTTAAATATTTTAAATATCGTGTCACTCTTTCTCAATGCATTCTTCATTTCATAGTACACCTCATTAGTCATTTGCATGATCTTAGTACCTGTATATTTTACGCACTATACAGCGATTATTTTAGGCCCCTTTACAGCCACACTTCATCAACTTCTCAGAATTCATCGCTCCACTGCACACTCACAAACACTGGCATGGCGCTCTTTGGCCATAACTGGCCCTTGCGCCATAAAACACCACACATCATCGTCAGAGGCCTTCTTAGAACCTCGACGATATCCAAGAACTCCTTTACCAACACAATCCAAAAAGTGCTGTGTGTACAAGAAACACACTTAAATCAAACATACAAACTTTCTCCGACAGTATGTTACGTTTCGTAAAGATCGGGATGATGCTCTCGCATCATCAGGCGGTGTTGCCATCATAATACACAAAAGCATAGCATGCCAACGTTTGCAGCTACAAACGCCCCTTGAAGCAGTGGCAGGTTCGACTTGTTCTTCTAAACAAACTCATCACCATTTGCTCGCTTTACATACCCCACATTACCACTTACACAAACACGAATTTCAGTCCTTATAGACGAATTGCCAGAACCTTGTCTTGTTCTTGGCGATTTCAATGCGCACAGCAGTCTGTGGGGCGACTCTCGTATCGATGCGCGAGGTCGTCTTGTTGAACAATTTATTTTCTCGTCTGGTGCGTGCCTCCTGAATAAAAAGGAACCTACATTTTATTTTATTGCAAACAGAACATTTTCTTCTATTGATCTGAGCATAGCTTCCGCGTCTCTATTTTCTGAACTTAAATGGGAAGTTACCAAAAATCCTTACGGGAGCGATCACTTCCCAATACTACTGAGAACAACCAAAGAAAATGAGTCCTCACCACAAGCCCCTCGATGGAAGGTTGATACAGCGGATTGGGAGAAATTTCGAACTCTTACTAGTAGTATCTCCTGGGCTGACATGTCTTCGTTAGGAATTGATGCTGCTGTGGAGTATTTCACTACCTTCATAATTGATGCCGCTTCTACATGCATATCCCAAAATGAGTAGTGTGGCATGCAAACGCCGTGTCCCATGGTGGAACGACGAATGTAGGAGCGCTCGTAGGAAACAGAACAAAGCATGGGGGCTGCTACGTGAGTATCCTACTGCGGAGAATCTTGTCAATTTTAAGAAGGTAAAGTCCAAGGCAGGAGAACGCGCCGACAGGCCAGAAGAGAGAGCTGGCAGAAGTTTTTATCAAGTATAAACTCGTATACAGCTGAATCCAAAGTCTGGAACAGGGTAAATAAAGTAAGAGGACGACAAACATATTCACTCCCTTTGGTAAGCACACAGGGCGACAGCTTGGAAGACCAAGCGAACTTCCTGGGCGCACATTTTGAACAATGTGTCCAGCTCATCGCACTACTCGGAAACATTTAAACGATACAAAGCCAGAATAGAAGGACAGAAGCTGGAACGAAAATGCAAAAAACACGAGGCATATAACGAACCGTTAAGATTAGCTGAGCTACAGGCATCACTAAACTGCTGCAACAATTTAGCACCAGGTGCTGACCGTGTCATATATGAAATGCTGAAGCACCTTCCCCATGAAACACAGAAAACCCTCCTTTCCCTCTATAACGCTGTATGGTCTTCCGGCGAGATACCGTCTGCCTGGAAAGAGGCCATTATAATTCCTATCCTGAAACAGGGCAAGGATCCATCGTCTGTTTCGAGTTACCGGCCTATAGCACTAACTAGCTGTCTCTGCAAAGTCTTCGAAAAAATGATAAACCGCCGCCTACTACATTTCCTAGAATCAAACAAACTGCTTGACCCATACCAGTGCGGTTTTCGCGAGGGTCGATCCACCACTGACCATTTGATACGTATTGAGGCGCAGATACGCGAAGCTTTTATTCACAAACAGTTCTTTCTGTCTGTATTTCTAGACATGGAAAAGGCCTACGACACCACATGGCGGTTTGGAATACTGAGAGACCTCTCCCACTTTGGTATACGTGGTAATATGTTAAATGTGACTGAGAGTTATCTGCTGAATCGCACATTCCGTGTGCGAATTGGCGATGTGTTATCACGACCTTTGGTGCAGGAAACTGGTGTACCCCAGGGAGGTGTGCTCAGCTGCACACTCTTTATCGTTAAAATGAACACAATCCGTGCTTCGTTACCACCCGCTATTTTTTATTCCATCTATGTGGACGATATACAAATAGGGTTCAAGTCCTGTAACCTCGCAGTTTGCGAGAGACAAGTACAGCAGGGGTTAAAAAAAGTGTCTAAGTGGGCAGACGAAAACGGGTTCAAAGTAAACCCCCACAAAAGTTCTTGTGTTCTTTTCACTAGGAAGAGCGGTCTCGTTGCAGATTCTACTATCGAAATGTATGGACAACAAATACCTATGAACAAAGAACACAAGTTTTTAGGCATCATACTTGACTCTAAGCTTACTTTCACCCACCACATAAAACATCTCAAGGCGAAATGCCTGAAAACAATGAACTTACTGAAACTTTTATCTCGCACATCCTGGGGCAGTGACAGGAAGTGTCTAATGAATCTTTACAAGAGCCTCATTCGGTCACGTTTGGACTATGGTGCCGTAGTATATCACTCTGCCGCCCCGAGCGCGCTAAAAATGCTAGATCCTGTCCACCACCTAGGCATCCGCCTGGCCACTGGCGCATTCAGAACAAGCCCCGTCGAAAGCTTATACGTAGAATCCAATGAGTGGTCACTCCATCTCCAGAGAACATACATCAGCTTCACTTATTTTCTCAAAGTGCACTCCGATTGGGAACATCCTTGTTCTGTAACCATTAATGATTTGAAGTGTGCAACGCTTTTCTATAATCGACCCTCTGTGAGACGACCTTTCTCACTGCGTGTAAGAGAACTCAGCGAAGAGATGGATGTCCCACTTCTAGAACATAGCCTAATGCCTCCAGCTAAGATGTCACCGCCCTGGGAGTGGCACGTGATAGAGTGTGATCTATCCTTTGTAGAGGTCACAAAGCACGCACCCGAGCTCGAAATTGCAATGCATTTCCGCGAACTTCAATCGAAGTACTCGTGCTCGGAATTCTACACCGACGCATCCAAGTCCCATGCTGGCGTATCTCATGCGGCTGTTGGCCCCTCTTTTTCTAAATCTGACGTATTGAACCCCTTAACAAGTATCTTCACAGCAGAAGCCTACGCAGTACTTTCTGCAGTGAAACATATAGACAAATTGAAACTACAAAAGGCAATAATATTCACAGACTCGTTGAGTCTTACAGACATGTAATAATATGCTGGGTGCCTGGTCATAGAGGCATCGACGGCAATGTGCTAGCAGACCAGTTGGCCACATCAACTACATCGCAAGCTATTAATCCTGCCGCTGCTATTCCCTCCACAGACCTGAAGCCTTTCCTACGAAACAAACTGCGAAGCCACTGGCAACGCTTGTGGGACGCCGAAGCAAATAATAAGCTCCACTTGATTAAGCCACAGGTAGGGTTCTGGCCCTGTACAACTAAAACACGACGAACTGATGTCCTATTCTGTCGTCTCAGAATAGGACACACATATGGTACTCACAATTTTCTATTGAATGGCAATGATCCTCCTACCTGTGGTAGATGTGGCGAGAGGCTCACCGTCCTCCACGTCCTGTTGGAGTGTCGGGAAGCCGAAAGAGAAAGAAAGAAACATTTTCCGCTAGCATATCGCTATTGTGTCCCTCTCCATCCCGCTATGTTTCTCGGTAAAGAACCGCTTTTTAGCACCAATGCAGTCCTCGCATTCTTGAAAGATGCTGTGCTACATGTTATTAGCCCAATAAGTTCATAGCACATCCTCTCTCCAGAGGATGTTGCTGTGATAGTTCTTTTCTCTTTATAGCACATACCTCCAGGCCCTTGTGTTTCAAGGGCTCTGTTTAGGCACTTGTGCTTCTGGCCAAGTCTAGCATCTTTATATTTTAAGTCGCATCATTCCTCCGCAATGCATTGTTCATGTCCATAGTACACATAATCAGTCATTGCCATAATCTTATTATGTATATATTTTACGCACTTTACAGCGACTGTTTTTAGGCCCCTTTACAGCCATGTCACATCTAGTGTTCATATAGTTCATTCTTCATATACCACTATCAAACCACTACCATCGTCTTGGCGCTCTTTGGCCACATCTGGCCCTTGCGCCAATAAACCACAATAATCATCAGCAAGAAAGCCAAGGCGCAATTTTTTCCTTCATAATGCTAGTAACTGTATATCATTTGTTAACGTAAGTTCCGTGGGAGAATCAAACTGCGAAAATTTGGAAAAAGAAATCGAACTGCTTTTCTCTGTATTCTTTCGAGTTTGTTAATGTTTACTTCAGTAAAGGGATCCCGGACGACGCATGCATACTCAAGTATGGGCCGAATAAAGGATATGTAGCACAAAGTTTTACACTAGCCGGGGCGTTTCTTAATTGGTGTCGGAGTAGACATAGTTTACGAAAGGCTGATGCACATACGTTGTCAATATGAGTGTTCCATGTGAAATTGTTAGTAATGGTGACTCCCAAGTATTTGTAGTTAGTAACTTCTTGTAGGACTGACGAACCTAGTTTATAAGTGTGCTTTAGTGGGTTCTTTCTGCGTGTAATTCGTAAGACGACACTTTTTTCCGTATTCAGGAGCATTCCTCCACATGTTGCACCAATCTGAAATGTTCTTTAAGTTGTTAAGTTGAAGTGATCGTATGGGAAGTAATTTCTCTGAACAAAACACAATCGTCAGCAAATAGTCTGATGTTTAGTGCTGGAGTCAACTGCATTTACAAGATCATTAATTCACAAAAGGAAAAGTAACGGTCCGAGTACACTACCTTGCGGTACTCCCGATGTCACCGGTAGACAGTCCGACTGTTGCCCATCGATCACGACATACTGTTTACGATTTCTCAAGTAATCGGTAATCCAATGTATAAAGATCGGTGGAAGCATTGTATTTCTTAATTTTGTTACGAGTAAATCATGAGGTACACGGTCGAATGCTTTGCTAAAATCTAGAAGAATCATGTCTACTTGTCCGTTAGTGTCAAGAGCAGAGGCTAGTGAGTGAATCACCGTAATTAGCTGGCTTACTGTTGAGCATCCTTTTCTGAAACCATGTTGGTTAGGCGTTTAAAGTTGAGTTTTTCTCGAGAAACTGATTAATTTGTTTAGCAATAATGTGTTCAATTAATTTACAACAGGACGATATTATGGAAATAGGACTGATAATTTTGTACCAGAAGACGGTCTCCTTTCTTAAACACAGGAACGATTCGGGCTGTCTTCCAGTCATCGGGTAATTTACCAGTTGTCAGCGACGTACTGAATAATATAACAAGAAATTTCGCGACAGTTTCAGCATATCGCTTGAGAAATTTGTTAGGAATATTATCACAACCAGACGACTTCTTGACATTCAGATTTAACAACAGCGATAATACACCCGGATAGGAAATAAATGATACGTCATATGTTGAAGCAGAAGTCGTGGATTGGCACATGATAGCTTGTGAGAACACACTATGAAAATATGTGTTAAAATGTTGCGCAATTTTTCTTGAGTCTGAAATCATCTGATCATTAAATGTAAGCTGTGTGACAGGTTTCTTTTGCTCACTTATGAAAGTCCAGAACTTTGTTGGGTCATGTTTTCTGAAGTTTGGCAATAACGTTTGAAATAATTATCTTTAGATGCCTCGTAGAGCATGCGCTACCTGCTCGTGCAGTGCAATCACTGAAGGTGACTGCGCATGTCGCCTTTTAATCACTTAAGCTGCGTTTCAGTTGAATGAGGTTACGCGTCATCCAGGGCGTCTGCTTATGAATTCTTTTTCGGTTATTGGCCACAAATGTATCTAAACAACGAAGGCACTTATCTCTAAATTGACACCAAAGAACATCGATATCATTGTCATTTAAATCAAACAGGCAACGATCCATGTATTCTAAAATACTTGCGTCATCAGCGCGTGAATAATCCCTAACTAAGAAGAATGATTTCGTTTGTTTACTGTGAGAGTTAAGCGACAAGGAAACACTAACAAGATGATGGTCTGACAGTCCTGCTCTACAGAGACCGTAAAATTAGAAAAAAATTTTCGGAAGAAACAATAAATATAAAGCCGATTTACATGTTCCCTGTTCTCGGGTTGGCTCACGAATAACTTGCATTAGGTTGTGTGCTAGCATGATGTTAGAAACAACGTTAACGTGTCATAACTTTCAAGGGCCTGTACTCCGTCCCAGTCAACACCGGGTAGGTTAGATCACCAACGATTAAGATTTTAGATTTCAAATATTGCGACATATGATCTTAATTTCTGAAGTAATCTGGAGCTAGATCAGGGGGTCTGTATAACGCGTACAAGATAAATTGATGACCCCAGCATGAGAGCTTGATACATAAGCCTTTACTGATAGTAATATCGCCCAATAAGGAAGATTCAACGTTGTTTTTAATAAGTACAGCAACACCTCCTCCTCTTGAAGCTCTATCTTTACGATATACTTTGTACTCAACAGGGAAAATGTCTTCATCTATCTTATCGCGGAGCCACGTCTCGGTAATGACTGTGATATGTGGATCATGTTGAACTAAAGCAATTTCTAATGAATCAATTTTATTGCGTATACTACGCGCGTTTATGTTGATCATGCGCAACTGCCTATTTGATACCGAGCATCCGTGTCATGCTTGAGATTGGCTACGTTGATTTCCTGTTTGCGACCCTTTACCTTGTTTTGCCGTTTTCACACGTTTACCGCTAGTCTCGTCCCACAAGATTTCACCATCCACTTTAAGCCTATCATGGAGCAATGTTACCTTTTTGCCCTGAGCTTTTTCATCCTTAGCACTTTCCCAGAGTAGCTTTCGTTTTTTTAACGTAGCCTGCGAATAATCATTCTGAGTAAATATAGAAGATCCCTTCAGTTTCCTCACATTATGAATATTTCCTTTTTTTCATTGAAATCTTGCAGATAAACAATTACAGGTCGTTTACCGCGCTGGCTACCGAGTCTATGAATGCGTCCTATCGACCCGCAGCTCACGCTCAGTGTATCGTTAAAAATGCCAGAAACACATTTTCCTTCAGATCAGCTTCTGTTTCCTCCGGACTTTCAGGCAATCCGTGTATAATTAGGTTTGACCTTCTATTTTTGTCTTCTAGGTCAGTGAGTTTCATTGCTTGAAACTTTACGACATGTTCAAATGTCTTAAGAGCGGTCTGAACCTGCTCATCTTGACTAGCAGGCGATGAAATTAACGTACTCCTAATCTCAATCGTATTCTGAAGGTCATTAATCTGTTTTACGTTGTTAGTGACCAAAGCTTTAATTTCTGTTAATTCTTTAGTGATGGCACTTTGGCCTTCCAGCAATTCCTCGAACATCTCCTTTTGCGTAGGGCCTTGATTCTCTTCTACGTCACCACAAATTAGCAGTTTACAGACAAGAAAACAGTCGTACATGATACCAAGGCACTGTTGGGGGCACGGCAGAACCACAATACCACGAACATCACTACGGATTGAAACGGTAGAAACCGTAAAAGCACCAACCTGTGCAATGCAAAACAGATGCGTGGTCAGCCACATGCCACTGTTGGTTCCGCCGTACCCACAAAAGACGAAGTTGTGCGGCTTCATGTATATATTGCAGCTTGCCGATGACGTCACGCCATTGTAGCCGGTTGGGGGCGCCATGAGCACGGTGTAGTCAGAGGATAAGTAGGCTGATAAGTGTTCCACTGCGGTGTAAAACTGCAAGCCATCGATGTCGAATCGCCGCTGGCCACATGCTTGCACGCCGTGGTCTGTCGATTCAGAGATGCCAAGCAAAACGACCTGTACAATGCAAAACAGATGCGTGGTCAGCCACATGCCACTGTTGGTTCCGCCGTACCCGGATTCGTAAATTGGGAGCAGTTTTACAAATAATGTTTACTTTTGCAACAGAAAACAAAGATGTGCAAATGACGTCAGTACAATCATGCTTTAGCTTCAGCGGACGTCCTGAAAGTGACCAATGAATTCTGCAGAAAGCTGAAAGACGTGGTGCATGTTGAATCTGCACCAATGTTTGTCCAAATGAAAGTATCTACAGGACCAAGCAAAAGAAGACAAAACAAAGAATGGCATATAAACTGCAAACAATATTTTTATTTGTACTCCATAGTGCTGTTATCTATGAGTATCATTTGATCACCCACCAGCTTATCACATGACTATCCCAAAAGTAACTATCTTGTCACCTGAGCAGCATCTATAGCTCACACTGAACAGAAATACAACTACTATAGACTAGAATACAATATGACTAGAAGCTAACTACCAGCTTGATGTGATTGACATGATATCAACGCTTTGTCGGCTTCATTTTTTTTAGTGCTCATCAAGTCCTGTTCAAGTCTTGCATTTCCTTTTGTTAGGAGCACATGGCCACTTGCTACTTTGTTGATGTTCTTTTGCTTGACACCCAAGCTGATTATTTCTTCTGCACTAGTAAGCAATGCCTTGCTGGCTGCCACTTGGTCCTCTAATGCTTTTTTTTTCAGCTTCATGAGGAGGCTGCTCCGAGGCAGGCTCTTCTGCTGCCTTCCGCTTCTTTGTGCATTCAGCACTCATCCGCATGTGCATACTTTGCACGAGGTTGCTTTACACTCTTCAGAAGGTCAGGTTGAGAGGCACCTTGGTCGCGTCACCATCATAGCGCTGAAGATAACTTTTCACATGGCAGATTCCATTAATGCTAGAAATGTTCAGCGAGCTCCGGCCATCGACAAGATGCTTTTTCTCACTGAAGCCCCGTTCTAAGTCAGCGTTTCCGTGGGTAGAGAGAGAAGCGCCTTTATCAGCTTAGAGAGCAAAGGGTATCTCGAGGCACCTGTTATTGTCAGGCAAAATATCCTTGCCCAGTAATGATCGACCTTCCCTTCAAAGTACGAGGCGCCTCTGTCAGCATCACACTTAAACATGTACCATTCATCAATCATCGATGACACCTGATCGTCACCTATGACCTGAGGCTGCAATTGCCCTGCAATATACCGCAAAGGACTGCACCTCCTGTTCAACATTCTCATATTTTAGGGCCAGAAAGCTTGCATTCATGATTATTTGTTTGTGAGAGGCAGCTTTCGAAGCAGTGCCTTCGCACAAGCGAGGTAGAATGCGCGAGCTGCAAGGCGAAACATCTTTTTTTCCGCAGGGTCCCAACTTCCATTGCTTTCTCAGTATCCAAGCGGATTTGCGGCCGTGCCTTCCACAGGGCTCCATCATCCAAATTGAGTTTCGTCATTTCTTCAGCACTCTTGCCGCAAAACGTTTCATTGCGTAGGACACGACTCAAGACTCATCGCACCAGTGGCAGAATCTCATTCATTATGAAGGATGTGCACAAGTGGCTCCTGCCTTTGGAACAAGTGCTGAAACCCAGTGAAAGCTCAGCAGCATTGCTTAAAAACAACACTTTTGCGTAAAGGGTCATCTTTCTAAAAGCTGCAGCAAGTTTGCTGTGCCGAGTCTGGGCATCTTGTTGCCACGCAACAATGTTCTTCTGCAAAAAGAAAGACTGCAAGGCAGTGAACTGTTTGTTGCACGCGAGCTAGTGAGTCTTGTGATGTCAGCCAGCGGATTGATACATGTCAGAGAAAAACATGAGGCTTTATGACCAAGACCGCTTGCTGTTGTTCTTTTAGGCCCTCGACGCGGGCTAGTGAGTCTTGTAATGTCAGCCAGCGGCTGATACATGTCGAGAAAAACATGAGGCTTTATGGCCAAGACCTCTGCTGTTGTTCTTTTAGGCCCTCGGCACGCACATAAGGAATGCTTGAAATGGTAGTAAACATCTCTCACAAGCGGTTCCACATCGCTGCAAACGAGTCCAGCCCTTTGAAAATCCGTTGTGCAGAGTGCGCTCCCCAACGTCGACCAGATTTGGGTTGATCTTTTGTTTGAGCTTTGATTTCACATTCTTCATGACATTAGGGCCATCGCTAAAGACACAAAGTAGGCCTTGTCTGGAAGCTCAGCGAGGGCATCCGCTCGGCACTCCACTATAATATCTCCAGTGGCCCGCCAAGGTTAAAAGAATTCAAGTGTTCAACAACTACCTGCTGCCTACTCTCAGAGAAATATCTCACCAGCAAATCCAACTGCTGGACGTGCTGCTCCGGCTTTGGAGTTTCTTCAATCATAAAGGAGAAAAAAACAGTTGGCCGACACAACTCTGTCACAAGCTTTGATTTGAAGTAAGGCCCCAGACCGTGAGATATGACGTAAGGAAAACTTGGCCCTTCCACCGTTAAAATTTTTGGCTACACCACTATCGGGAAACATTTTCTTGTACATGTCTGTTGCTGTGTCGCCCCAGCTATACGGAATGGCCTTTTCAAACAACAAACATTGCAAATAAAGCCTCAGCCTCACACACTGATCTTGCAACGCGGCACGAGGCATCCCCTGTGAAAAATCTATCGTGGCTTGCACACTCTTGGGCACTAGTAGCACACCACTTGAGTCTCTCAGCTTTGCCCCTGCCTCCAGATGCTTTTTCATGCCTGCATGGCGTTTAACAGAAGCAGTGCCATGCTGTGCGCAGGAAATTGTCACACTGCAAATGATGCCAAAAGGTTCCGTGTCCTTTACACCTGGCCTACACCAACAGCCGATCGCATCATTGTTGCCATCCACTTCATTCAGCGCCGATGCGCTGAATTTTGTACTCCGCCCTGTGAGGAAGACGAAAATTTGTCAGGAACAGTCCATTCTTACAAAAAATACATATATATAGTTCAAGACAATGTTGTTCAAGTCCGGAGCATAAGTTTTTTTATGCAACGAAAGCCGCGCAATGAGACGTTAAACCAGTAAATCTGCAATATTGTAAGTGTACCCATTCATTTTCTTAACCATATACAGTCTACGCTCGTTACAACGGAGCCGCGAACAACAGACTTGCACATATAACGGTCGATATATCAACCTTAGTTTGGTCTACCTATATTAATAATGCCGCAAAGCTTGCTTTTAACAGACCGCGCCACAGCGGACGGAATTAGCGGCAATTTGTCAAAATCGGGCGTATATAACGTACTTTTCCCGTGTCGACACGGGCTGACAACAGACTCGGTAGAACAACAAATGCGGCACACCGTTTCATTGCAACGTGGTGCCTGTTGCAGCGTGGAACCGAACCCTTCCTGGTTGTGTGCATCGCGTCGCCTACAAAGCTCACCGCTTGTTGTACCGTACAAGCGAGTTTCCCGCGGACCCGCTCCGCTCGTGACCGCGTGCACGGATACGGCGAGGTCAACGCGACAATGGCGAACTATTTTGATTACTGCAAGCAACGAGCACTCCGTGTCTCCGCGAGATTTTACTGCACACACAACACGCTAATTCGTGCGCGTGAGCTATGCTGCTTCAAATAAAGCAGTATTGAACCGGACTCCACCACACAGTGCAAACAATGACCACGTCCCCATTGACATCTGTAGCAGCAGTATAGAATACACCAGTGGTACGTTGTCAACGTTCTTTCGTGGAATAAATGAGGGCTCACCTTTGCTCATGTCGAATGTCCGTGTACGTACTGTAGACAGGACTAACATTGCAAGCAATTATAACACTGACACTGCCATCCTAGACATACTGTTCTGCGTAAGTAGCTGAAGGGCCTCCTGCAACAACTTGGCATTCAACTTGGCATTCGAAACAATGCCATCACTATGGAAGACAAATTGGCGTCAGATCTATCACCAAACTTGTCAAACGGGTCAATATGGTTTCAAAAAGAGCACTGGCGTTGCAGTTTTGAGGCAAACCAATGAATGCACACAATTTGAGAAGCAGCAGTAAGTTCAAAAAACTGTGAATTGGTAAACTTGATTCAGGGTATCAGGGTAAGAATATGCCACTGACACTCAAGGCAGGCAGATGGATTTGTTTTGTGCCCATGTGAACGAGCGAGCCAAAAGCACAAGATCGCATTAAATGCTCGACCAATTCTCTTGCCTCAGATGCTGCTGGACGCAGTGCCGTGGCAAATAAACACCTGAAGTACCTTCAGAAAACCAACATACTTGGTTGGTTTTGCTTTGTTTATTATTTGTTATGTACTCCTTCCGAGTCGATCATTATCGATGCAGCATCTGCTTTTTAAGTCTTGTTTTTTAGGTTATTATATGCTGGGCCAGCGCACATGCTTCAACCTACCTTCACATATTTTAGAGGCAAGCGTCATGCTGTGTGATAATCTGGACTGTCTCTTATCACCTCTGGTATACTCGGCTGTACCAATCTGTCATGGTACATGGTTATGATGTGGTTGTATTAGGGGGGTCCTAGTGACTCCAATATTTGGTTGCTTAATCACTAATGTGATGTCCCATGATCACAAGAATCATTTCTATAATTATGACTTCAACTCATTCTAAAACATATTCTAATAAATGTAGCACTGACATATATACATACATGACCAAAATATACCCAGGGCCTAACTACAGTGTTGGCCAATTAAACGAGGAAATATAACTTATTTAACTTCTTAAAATACAGTGTGTGGTACTTTAATTATGACTCGAAGTAAACTGCACAAACCTAAGTGGCGATGTAGGCTTGTTGGTTGTTCATGTTGAAATGAGCGAGTTGTAGCGCGAACAGGGAACAAAGATATGAGAAGGCACAATGAAGCACTACGTGTGCGTATTATTTGTGCTTTCTCGTGTATTTTTCCTTGTGCGTGCTACACAACTCGCTCGTTGCACAAATCTGTTACCAAGCTTATTATGGTCATTTATTTTACCTTTAAGGGCCTATGTCAGGGCATTACGTTATGGGTGGCATATTCATGCAGTCTAGCATTACCTCAAACCATTACCAAAATGTTCACACCCTAAATGTATAACAGCTTTTATGATGAACAAGTTTCTGCAATTCTATTGTGTCAGCGAGCATCGACGACAATACATATCCTGACCTCTGCAGTGACTGATCTGCTACAAATTATCTGAGGTTTATAAGCTGCGTGCTTGTGTACTTTCATGTTTAATATTGCACTACGTGAGACATCAGTATACTTTATGTGGCTTTGTTTTCAAATTTAAGTAACTTCAGGGTGATGAACACACACACTTATGGAAATGGGAACCAGTGGGAGTTTGAATTTACCATCTTTTCTTCCATTTTCTGTGGATAGCCAGGAGGTGCTCCAGCAATGACACTCCCCTGTCTGAACCGCCCCATGGAGGCCAGCTGTCACTGAGAAAACAAGGATTATTAATATTACCAGATGTTAGCTAGCAGCATCACATATAGAAGCCGACTTGTGTAGAACACAGCGCAAGACAGTTGAAGTGACATGCACATTAAGTGAATATTAATTTAAGACACAGGTAACTGCAGTCATCCCTGTTGCTGACTGTATGTCTCTTGCAGAGTAACGCAAATACGCGTGCAGCTTACATGATATATGAAGCCCAAGTGCACTGTGTAGGTTATCAAGTTAGGTGTTGTTCTCTAGAGGTCTTTGTTATCAGTACACGTGATGCCATATGCACTGAAATGTGATGGCAAAGAACCCATGAATTCATACTATTACTGCAGCTACGTGATAGCAGAAGGCTGTATGCACTAGTTCAAAGAGGTGCCTAAAGCAGGGTGCATGCCATAATTGATTACATGAATCAGTGGAAAAATGTCACTTGATGGCTGCCACTAGACCTGGGAATGGTTAAGTAGCGTGTGTGTGTTGTTAAGTAGTGCTGCAAAGTGCTACTCACTGCTGGTACCTAATTCCTTACATAACATTTACTCTGTCAAAGAACAATGCCACTAAGTCCTGACCTGTCTCTCATGCAGATAAAGGTTACGCATTCGCTTAAGTTGTGCCTGCAGGCTTTGAAAAAAAGTTGTCTAAAAGAATTTAGCACATGGACAAGAATGTCCAAACAAATTTTAATGGCACTAAAGTTGCAGTATAGTGGCGACATGTCACAGAATAATTCGATCGAACCATGAAAATTTCTGTTAAATTTAAATCTTGCCTATATTGTGTGTTGTACCCATGTATTAGTACTATGACAAATGAAGGCTCTAAGTTGACAGATGAAGCGACAAACTTAAAATGTTTCATTACATTTTCCAAACTCTAACAGAGCTGTCGTATACTCTATGAGTACAAAGCATGGCTCGATAATAGAATAAACTGCATACTATGTGCTGCCATGCTAACAAATTGGTAAAAGAAAAACAGGAAAGCTTCTGCTGTCGTGATTTTACAATTAAGTGGGCTCAAATACTACACGAACACTTATATCGAGAAAAAAATTGCTTCCAACAAATGCAAGCAATGTGGTGTGGAGTCAGCCCTATTGTAACAGTTACCTACTCATGTGAGCAGAAAAGCAGGTGAAAGCACACTGGCTCAGGATGAGCCATCTGCCTTTCCTGTAAACAACTCCTTGCACTCTTAAGCTCATTTTGACACTCTCTTTAGTCACGGTGTGCACATTTTGTGCGCGACTTATTTTTGCCATTTCTGCGCAGTAGGATGAGATCTGCCTTTCCTGTAAACAACTCCTTGCACTCCTAAACTCATTTTGACACTCTCTTTAGTCACGGTGTACACATTTTGTGCGCGACTTATTTTTGCCATTTCTGCGCAGTTGTGGCAAGAAAATGACCACAAAAACTAGTCTTAGGGTAAATTAAACATGCTTACCTTAAGTACCTTCATTTCACTTCTGAGGGAAATCTATCGCTGCCGCAGATAGTTGGAGAAGACACTACAGTGTTTGACGGGAGCAGGGGTGCAACAGCCAAAGTAGGATTTTTGTCAAAATCGGGCGTATATAACGTACTTTTCCCGTGTCGACACGGGCTGACAACAGACTCGGTACAACAACAAATGCGGCACACCGTTTCATTGCAACGTGGTGCCTGTTGCAGCGTGGAACCGAACCCTTGCTGGTTGTGTGCATCGCGTCGCCTACAAAGCTCACCGCTTGCTGTACCGTACAAGCGAGTTTCCCGCGGACCCGCTCCGCTCGTGACCGCGTGCACGGATACGGCGAGGTCAACGCGACAATGGCGAACTATTTTATTACTGCAAGCAACGAGCACTCCGTGTCTCCGCGAGATTTTACTGCACACACAACACGCTAATTCGTGCGCGTGAGCTATGCTGCTTCAAATAAAGCAGTATTGAACCGGACTCCACCACACAGTGCAAACAATGACCACGTCCCCATTGACATCTGTAGCAGCAGTATAGAATACACCGGTGGTACGTTGTCAACGTTCTTTACGTGGAATAAATGAGGGCTCACCTTTGCTCATGTTGAATGTCCGTGTACGTACTGTAGACAGCACTAACATTGCAAGCAATTATAACACTGACACTGCCATCCTAGACATGCTGTTCTGCGTAAGTAGCTGAAGGGCCTCCTGCAACAACTTGGCATTCAAACAATGCCATCACTATGGAAGACAAATTGGCGTCAGATCTATCACCAAACTTGTCAAACGGGTCAATATGGTTTCAAAAGAGCACTGGCGTTGCAGTTTTGAGGCAAACCAATGAATGCACACAATTTGAGAAGCAGCAGTAAGTTCAAAAAACTGTGAATTGGTAACTTGATTCAGGGTATCAGGGTAAGAATATGCCACTGACACTCAAGGCAGGCAGATGGATTTGTTTTTGTGCCCATGTGAACGAGCGAGCCAAAAGCACAAGATCGCATTAAATGCTCGACCAATTCTCTTGCCTCAGATGCTGCTGGACGCAGTGCCGTGGCAAATAAACACCTGAAGTACCTTCAGAAACCAACATACTTGGTTGGTTTGCTTTGTTTTTATTTGTTATGTACTCCTTCCGAGTCGTCATTATCGATGCAGCATCTGCTTTTTAAGTCTTGTTTTTTAGGTTATTATATGCTGGGCCAGCGCACATGCTTCAACCTACCTTCACATATTTTTAGAGGCAAGCGTCATGCTGTGTGATAATCTGGACTGTCTCTTATCACCTCTGGTATACTCGGCTGTACCAATCTGTCATGGTACAGGTTATGATGTGGTTGTATTAGGAGGGTCCTAGTGACTCCAATATTTGGTTGCTTAATCACTAATGTGATGTCCCATGATCACAAGAATTCATTTCTATAATTATGACTTCACTCATTCTAAAACATATTCTAATAAATGTAGCACTGACATATATACATACATGACCAAAATATACCCAGGGCCTAACTACAGTGTTGGCCAATTAAACGAGGAAATATAACTTATTTCACTTCTTAAAATACAGTGTGTGGTACTTTAATTATGACTCGAAGTAAACTGCACAAACCTAAGTGGCGATGTAGGCTTGTTGGTTGTTCATGTTGAAATGAGCGAGTTGTAGCGCGAACAGGGAACAAAGATATGAGAAGGCACAATGAAGCACTACGTGTGTGTATTATTTGTGCTTTCTCGTGTATTTTTCCTTGTGCGTGCTACACAACGCGCTCGTTGCACAAATCTGTTACCAAGCTTATTATGGTCATTTATTTTACCTTTAAGGGCCTATGTCAGGGCATTACGTTATGGGTAGCATATTCATGCAGTCTAGCATTACCTCAAACCATTACCAAAATGTTCACACCCTAAATGTATAACAGCTTTTATGATGAACAAGTTTCTGCAATTCTATTGTGTCAGCGAGCATCGACGACATACATATCCTGACCTCTGCAGTAGTGACTGATCTGCTACAAATTATCTGAGGTTTATAAGCTGCGTGCTTGTGTACTTTCATGTTTAATATTGCACTACGTGAGACATCAGTATACTTTATGTGGCTTCGTTTTCAAATTTAAGTAACTTCAGGGTGATGAACACACACACTTATGGAAATGGGAACCAGTGGGAGTTTGAATTTACCATCTTTTCTTCCATTTTCTGTGGATAGCCAGGAGGTGCTCCAGCAATGACACTCCCCTGTCTGAACCGCCCCATGGAGGCCAGCTGTCATGAGGAAAACAAGGATTATTAATATTACCAGATGTTAGCTAGCAGCATCACATATAGAAGCCGACTTGTGTAGAACACAGCGCAAGACAGTTGAAGTGACATGCACATTAAGTGAATATTAATTTAAGACACAGGTAACTGCAGTCATCCCTGTTGCTGACTGTATGTCTCTTTGCAGAGTAACGCAAATAGGCGTGCAGCTTACATGATATATGAAGCTCAAGTGCACTGTGTAGGTTATCAAGTTAGGTGTTGTTCTCTAGAGGTCTTTGTTATCAGTACACGTGATGCCATATGCACTGAAATGTGATGGCAAAGAACCCATGAATTCATACTATTACTGCAGCTACGTGATAGCAGAAGGCTGTATGCACTAGTTCAAAGAGGTGCCTAAAGCAGGGTGCATGCCATAATTGATTACATGAATCAGTGGAAAATGTCACTTGATGGCTGCCACTAGACCTGGGAATGGTTAAGTAGCGTGTGTGTGTTGTTAAGTAGTGCTGCAAAGTGCTACTCACTGCTGGTACCTAATTCCTTACATAACATTTACTCTGTCAAAGAACAATGCCACTAAGTCCTGACCTGTCTCTCATGCAGATAAAGGTTACGCATTCGCTTAAGTTGTGCCTGCAGGCTTTGAAAAAAAGTTGTCTAAAAGAATTTAGCACATGGACAAGAATGTCCAAACAAATTTTAATGGCACTAAAGTTGCAGTATAGTGGCGACATGTCACAGAATAATTCGATCGAACCATGAAAATTTCTGTTAAATTTAAATCTTGCCTATATTGTGTGTTGTACCCATGTATTAGTACTATGACAAATGAAGGCTCTAAGTTGACAGATGAAGCGACCAAACTTAAAATGTTTCATTACATTTTCCAAACTCTAACAGAGCTGTCGTATACTCTATGAGTACAAAGCATGGCTCGATAATAGAATAAACTGCATACTATGTGCTGCCATGCTAACAAATTGGTAAAAGAAAAACAAGGAAAGCTTCTGCTGTCGTGATTTTACAATTAAGTGGGCTCAAATACTACACGAACACTTATATCGAGAAAAAAATTGCTTCCAACAAATGCAAGCAATGTGGTGTGGAGTCAGCCCTATTGTAACAGTTACCTACTCATGTGAGCAGAAAAGCAGGTGAAAGCACACTGGCTCAGGATGAGCCATCTGCCTTTCCTGTAAACAACTCCTTGCACTCTTAAGCTCATTTTGACACTCTCTTTAGTCACGGTGTGCACATTTTGTGCGCGACTTATTTTTGCCATTTCTGCGCAGTAGGATGAGATCTGCCTTTCCTGTAAACAACTCCTTGCACTCCTAAACTCATTTTGACACTCTCTTTAGTCACGGTGTACACATTTTGTGCGCGACTTATTTTTGCCATTTCTGCGCAGTTGTGGCAAGAAAATGACCACAAAAAACTAGTCTTAGGGTAAATTAAACATGCTTACCTTAAGTACCTTCATTTCACTTCTGAGGGAAATCTATCGCTGCCGCAGATAGTTGGAGAAGACACTACAGTGTTTGACGGGAGCAGGGGTGCAACAGCCAAAGTAGGATTTTTGTCAAAATCGGGCGTATATAACGTACTTTTCCCGTGTCGACACGGGCTGACAACAGACTCGGTACAACAACAAATGCGGCACACCGTTTCATTGCAACGTGGTGCCTGTTGCAGCGTGGAACCGAACCCTTGCTGGTTGTGTGCATCGCGTCGCCTACAAAGCTCACCGCTTGCTGTACCGTACAAGCGAGTTTCCGCGGACCCGCTCCGCTCGTGACCGCGTGCACGGATACGGCGAGGTCAACGCGACAATGGCGAACTATTTTCATTACTGCAAGCAACGAGCACTCCGTGTCTCCGCGAGATTTTACTGCACACACAACACGCTAATTCGTGCGCGTGAGCTATGCTGCTTCAAATAAAGCAGTATTGAACCGGACTCCACCACACAGTGCAAACAATGACCACGTCCCATCCCATTGACATCTGTAGCAGCAGTATAGAATACACCGGTGGTACGTTGTCAACGTCTTTACGTGGAATAAATGAGGGCTCACCTTTGCTCATGTCGAATGTCCGTGTACGTACTGTAGACAGCACTAACATTGCAAGCAATTATAACACTGACACTGCCATCCTAGACATGCTGTTCTGCGTAAGTAGCTGAAGGGCCTCCTGCAACAACTTGGCATTCAGACAATGCCATCACTATGGAAGACAAATTGGCGTCAGATCTATCACCAAACTTGTCAAACGGGTCAATATGGTTTCAAAAAGAGCACTGGCGTTGCAGTTTTGAGGCAAACCAATGAATGCACACAACTTGAGAAGCAGCAGTAAGTTCGAAAAACTGTGAATTGGTAAACTTGATTCAGGGTATCAGGGTAAGAATACGCCACTGACACTCAACGCAGGCAGATGGATTTGTTTTGTGCCCATGTGAACGAGCGAGCCAGAAGCACAAGATCGCATTAAATGCTCGACCAATTCTCTTGCCTCAGATGCTGCTGGACGCAGTGCCGTGGCAAATAAACACCTGAAGTACCTTCAGAAAACCAACATACTTGGTTGGTTTTGCTTTGTTTTTTATTTGTTATGTACTCCTTCCGAGTCGTCATTATCGATGCAGCATCTGCTTTTTAAGTCTTGTTTTTTAGGTTATTATATGCTGGGCCAGCGCACATGCTTCAACCTACCTTCACATATTTTTAGAGGCAAGCGTCATGCTGTGTGATAATCTGGACTGTCTCTTATCACCTCTGGTATACTCGGCTGTACCAATCTGTCATGGTACATGGTTATGATGTGGTTGTATTAGGAGGGTCCTAGTGACTCCAATATTGGTTGCTTAATCACTAATGTGATGTCCCATGATCACAAGAATTCATTTCTATAATTATGACTTCAACTCATTCTAAAACATATTCTAATAAATGTAGCACTGACATATATACATACATGACCAAAATATACCCAGGGCCTAACTACAGTGTTGGCCAATTAAACGAGGAAATATAACTTATTTCACTTCTTAAAATACAGTGTGTGGTACTTTAATTATGACTCGAAGTAAACTGCACAAACCTAAGTGGCGATGTAGGCTTGTTGGTTGTTCATGTTGAAATGAGCGAGTTGTAGCGCGAACAGGGACAAGATATGAGAAGGCACAATGAAGCACTACGTGTGTGTATTATTTGTGCTTTCTCGTGTATTTTTCCTTGTGCGTGCTACACAACGCGCTCGTTGCACAAATCTGTTACCAAGCTTATTATGGTCATTTATTTTACCTTTAAGGGCCTATGTCAGGGCATTACGTTATGGGTAGCATATTCATGCAGTCTAGCATTACCTCAAACCATTACCAAAATGTTCACACCCTAAATGTATAACAGCTTTTATGATGAACAAGTTTCTGCAATTCTATTGTGTCAGCGAGCATCGACGACAATACATATCCTGACCTCTGCAGTAGTGACTGATCTGCTACAAATTATCTGAGGTTTATAAGCTGCGTGCTTGTGTACTTTCATGTTTAATATTGCACTACGTGAGACATCAGTATACTTTATGTGGCTTCGTTTTCAAATTTAAGTAACTTCAGGGTGATGAACACACACACTTATGGAAATGGGAACCAGTGGGAGTTTGAATTTACCATCTTTTCTTCCATTTTCTGTGGATAGCCAGGAGGTGCTCCAGCAATGACACTCCCCTGTCTGAACCGCCCCATGGAGGCCAGCTGTCACTGAGAAAAAAGGATTATTAATATTACCAGATGTTAGCTAGCAGCATCACATATAGAAGCCGACTTGTGTAGAACACAGCGCAAGACAGTTGAAGTGACATGCACATTAAGTGAATATTAATTTAAGACACAGGTAACTGCAGTCATCCCTGTTGCTGACTGTATGTCTCTTTGCAGAGTAACGCAAATAGGCGTGCAGCTTACATGATATATGAAGCCCAAGTGCACTGTGTAGGTTATCAAGTTAGGTGTTGTTCTCTAGAGGTCTTTGTTATCAGTACACGTGATGCCATATGCACTGAAATGTGATGGCAAAGAACCCATGAATTCATACTATTACTGCAGCTACGTGATAGCAGAAGGCTGTATGCACTAGTTCAAAGAGGTGCCTAAAGCAGGGTGCATGCCATAATTGATTACATGAATCAGTGGAAAAATGTCACTTGATGGCTGCCACTAGACCTGGGAATGGTTAAGTAGCGTGTGTGTGTTGTTAAGTAGTGCTGCAAAGTGCTACTCACTGCTGGTACCTAATTCCTTACATAACATTTACTCTGTCAAAGAACAATGCCACTAAGTCCTGACCTGTCTCTCATGCAGATAAAGGTTACGCATTCGCTTAAGTTGTGCCTGCAGGCTTTGAAAAAAAGTTGTCTAAAAGAATTTAGCACATGGACAAGAATGTCCAAACAATTTTAATGGCACTAAAGTTGCAGTATAGTGGCGACATGTCACAGAATAATTCGATCGAACCATGAAAATTTCTGTTAAATTTAAATCTTGCCTATATTGTGTGTTGTACCCATGTATTAGTACTATGACAAATGAAGGCTCTAAGTTGACAGATGAAGCGACAAACTTAAAATGTTTCATTACATTTTCCAAACTCTAACAGAGCTGTCGTATACTCTATGAGTACAAAGCATGGCTCGATAATAGAATAAACTGCATACTATGTGCTGCCATGCTAACAAATTGGTAAAAGAAAAACAAGGAAAGCTTCTGCTGTCGTGATTTTACAATTAAGTGGGCTCAAATACTACACGAACACTTATATCGAGAAAAAAATTGCTTCCAACAAATGCAAGCAATGTGGTGTGGAGTCAGCCCTATTGTAACAGTTACCTACTCATGTGAGCAGAAAAGCAGGTGAAAGCACACTGGCTCAGGATGAGCCATCTGCCTTTCCTGTAAACAACTCCTTGCACTCTTAAGCTCATTTTGACACTCTCTTTAGTCACGGTGTGCACATTTTGTGCGCGACTTATTTTTGCCATTTCTGCGCAGTAGGATGAGATCTGCCTTTCCTGTAAACAACTCCTTGCACTCCTAAACTCATTTTGACACTCTCTTTAGTCACGGTGTACACATTTTGTGCGCGACTTATTTTTGCCATTTCTGCGCAGTTTGTGGCAAGAAAATGACCACAAAAACTAGTCTTAGGGTAAATTAAACATGCTTACCTTAAGTACCTTCATTTCACTTCTGAGGGAAATCTATCGCTGCCGCAGATAGTTGGAGAAGACACTACAGTGTTTGACGGGAGCAGGGGTGCAACAGCCAAAGTAGGATTTTTGTCAAAATCGGGGCGTATATAACGTACTTTTCCCGTGTCGACACGGGCTGACAACAGACTCGGTACAACAACAAATGCGGCACACCGTTTCATTGCAACGTGGTGCCTGTTGCAGCGTGGAACCGAAAAAATAACGTCGAGTGCTTTTGAAAACAGTTCTGTTGAAATAAATAAACGTTCAAGTGCAAATCAGCATACTCGCCCCGCCGCAAAGGAACACAGAGAAGCACATGTGTATCTTTCCCTGAGCCTGTGAAGTTTATTTCATTACATACTGTGCTGTGGATGGCAGTCAAGGTCTTTGTCCTCTGCCATGACAAGACAACTGTAGACGGATGGTTCAATGGGAGCTGTCAGGTTTCTATGGAAAATCTGTCTTGTATCTTTGGCAACATATATATTGTGTGTGATGTAGTGGAGAGAGAACCCTTGCTGGTTGTGTGCATCGCGTCGCCTACAAAGCTCACCGCTTGCTGTACCGTACAAGCGAGTTTCCCGCGGACCCGCTCCGCTCGTGACCGCGTGCACGGATACGGCGAGGTCAACGCGACAATGGCGAACTATTTTCATTACTGCAAGCAACGAGCACTCCGTGTCTCCGCGAGATTTTACTGCACACACAACACGCTAATTCGTGCGCGTGAGCTATGCTGCTTCAAATAAAGCAGTATTGAACCGGACTCCACCACACAGTGCAAACAATGACCACGTCCCCATTGACATCTGTAGCAGCAGTATAGAATACACCGGTGGTACGTTGTCAACGTTCTTTACGTGGAATAAATGAGGGCTCACCTTGCTCATGTCGAATGTCCGTGTACGTACTGTAGACAGCACTAACATTGCAAGCAATTATAACACTGACACTGCCATCCTAGACATGCTGTTCTGCGTAAGTAGCTGAAGGGCCTCCTGCAACAACTTGGCATTCAAGACAATGCCATCACTATGGAAGACAAATTGGCGTCAGATCTATCACCAAACTTGTCAAACGGGTCAATATGGTTTCAAAAAGAGCACTGGCGTTGCAGTTTTGAGGCAAACCAATGAATGCACACATTGAGAAGCAGCAGTAAGTTCGAAAAACTGTGAATTGGTAAACTTGATTCAGGGTATCAGGGTAAGAATACGCCACTGACACTCAACGCAGGCAGATGGATTTGTTTTGTGCCCATGTGAACGAGCGAGCCAGAAGCACAAGATCGCATTAAATGCTCGACCAATTCTCTTGCCTCAGATGCTGCTGGACGCAGTGCCGTGGCAAATAAACACCTGAAGTACCTTCAGAAAACCAACATACTTGGTTGGTTTTGCTTTGTTTTTTATTTGTTATGTACTCCTTCCGAGTCGTCATTATCGATGCAGCATCTGCTTTTTAAGTCTTGTTTTTTAGGTTATTATATGCTGGGTCAGAGCACATGCTTCAACCTACCTTCACATATTTTTAGAGGCAAGCGTCATGCTGTGTGATAATCTGGACTGTCTCTTATCACCTCTGGTATACTCGGCTGTACCAATCTGTCATGGTACATGGTTATGATGTGGTTGTATTAGGAGGGTCCTAGTGACTCCAATATTTGGTTGCTTAATCACTAATGTGATGTCCCATGATCACAAGAATTCATTTCTATAATTATGACTTCAACTCATTCTAAAACATATTCTAATAAATGTAGCACTGACATATATACATACATGACCAAAATATACCCAGGGCCTAACTACAGTGTTGGCCAATTAAACGAGGAAATATAACTTATTTCACTTCTTAAAATACAGTGTGTGGTACTTTAATTATGACTCGAAGTAAACTGCACAAACCTAAGTGGCGATGTAGGCTTGTTGGTTGTTCATGTTGAAATGAGCGAGTTGTAGCGCGAACAGGGAACAAAGATATGAGAAGGCACAATGAAGCACTACGTGTGTGTATTATTTGTGCTTTCTCGTGTATTTTTCCTTGTGCGTGCTACACAACGCGCTCGTTGCACAAATCTGTTACCAAGCTTATTATGGTCATTTATTTTACCTTTAAGGGCCTATGTCAGGGCATTACGTTATGGGTAGCATATTCATGCAGTCTAGCATTACCTCAAACCATTACCAAAATGTTCACACCCTAAATGTATAACAGCTTTTATGATGAACAAGTTTCTGCAATTCTATTGTGTCAGCGAGCATCGACGACAATACATATCCTGACCTCTGCAGTAGTGACTGATCTGCTACAAATTATCTGAGGTTTATAAGCTGCGTGCTTGTGTACTTTCATGTTTAATATTGCACTACGTGAGACATCAGTATACTTTATGTGGCTTCGTTTTCAAATTTAAGTAACTTCAGGGTGATGAACACACACACTTATGGAAATGGGAACCAGTGGGAGTTTGAATTTACCATCTTTTCTTCCATTTTCTGTGGATAGCCAGGAGGTGCTCCAGCAATGACACTCCCCTGTCTGAACCGCCCCATGGAGGCCAGCTGTCACTGAGAAAACAAGGATTATTAATATTACCAGATGTTAGCTAGCAGCATCACATATAGAAGCCGACTTGTGTAGAACACAGCGCAAGACAGTTGAAGTGACATGCACATTAAGTGAATATTAATTTAAGACACAGGTAACTGCAGTCATCCCTGTTGCTGACTGTATGTCTCTTTGCAGAGTAACGCAAATAGGCCGTGCAGCTTACATGATATGTGAAGCTCAAGTGCACTGTGTAGGTTATCAAGTTAGGTGTTGTTCTCTAGAGGTCTTTGTTATCAGTACACGTGATGCCATATGCACTGAAATGTGATGGCAAAGAACCCATGAATTTATACTATTACTGCAGCTACGTGATAGCAGAAGGCTGTATGCACTAGTTCAAAGAGGTGCCTAAAGCAGGGTGCATGCCATAATTGATTACATGAATCAGTGGAAAAAATGTCACTTGATGGCTGCCACTAGACCTGGGAATGGTTAAGTAGCGTGTGTGTGTTGTTAAGTAGTGCTGCAAAGTGCTACTCACTGCTGGTACCTAATTCCTTACATAACATTTACTCTGTCAAAGAACAATGCCACTAAGTCCTGACCTGTCTCTCATGCAGATAAAGGTTACGCATTGGCTTAAGTTGTGCCTGCAGGCTTTGAAAAAAAGTTGTCTAAAAGAATTTAGCACATGGACAAGAATGTCCAAACAAATTTTAATGGCACTAAAGTTGCAGTATAGTGGCCACATGTCACAGAATAATTCGATCGAACCATGAAAATTTCTGTTAAATTTAAATCTTGCCTATATTGTGTGTTGTACCCATGTATTAGTACTATGACAAATGAAGGCTCTAAGTTGACAGATGAAGCGACAAACTTAAAATGTTTCATTACATTTTCCAAACTCTAACAGAGCTGTCGTATACTCTATGAGTACAAAGCATGGCTCGATAATAGAATAAACTGCATACTATGTGCTGCCATGCTAACAAATTGGTAAAAGAAAAACAAGGAAAGCTTCTGCTGTCGTGATTTTACAATTAAGTGGGCTCAAATACTACACGAACACTTATATCGAGAAAAAAATTGCTTCCAACAAATGCAAGCAATGTGGTGTGGAGTCAGCCCTATTGTAACAGTTACCTACTCATGTGAGCAGAAAAGCAGGTGAAAGCACACTGGCTCAGGATGAGCCATCTGCCTTTCCTGTAAACAACTCCTTGCACTCTTAAGCTCATTTTGACACTCTCTTTAGTCACGGTGTGCACATTTTGTGCGCGACTATTTTTGCCATTTCTGCGCAGTAGGATGAGATCTGCCTTTCCTGTAAACAACTCCTTGCACTCCTAAACTCATTTTGACACTCTCTTTAGTCACGGTGTACACATTTTGTGCGCGACTTATTTTTGCCATTTCTGCGCAGTTGTGGCAAGAAAATGACCACAAAAACTAGTCTTAGGGTAAATTAAACATGCTTACATTAAGTACCTTCATTTCACTTCTGAGGGAAATCTATCGCTGCCGCAGATAGTGGAGAAGACACTACAGTGTTTGACGGGAGCAGGGGTGCAACAGCCAAAGTAGGATTTTTGTCAAAATCGGGCGTATATAACGTACTTTTCCCGTGTCGACACGGGCTGACAACAGACTCGGTACAACAACAAATGCGGCACAACCGTTTCATTGCAACGTGGTGCCTGTTGCAGCGTGGAACCGAACCCTTGCTGGTTGTGTGCATCGCGTCGCCTACAAAGCTCACCGCTTGCTGTACCGTACAAGCGAGTTTCCCCCGGACCCGCTCCGCTCGTGACCGCGTGCACGGATACGGCGAGGTCAACGCGACAATGGCGAACTATTTTCATTACTGCAAGCAACGAGCACTCCGTGTCTCCGCGAGATTTTACTGCACACACAACACGCTAATTCGTGCGCGTGAGCTATGCTGCTTCAAATAAAGCAGTATTGAACCGGACTCCACCACACAGTGCAAACAATGACCACGTCCCCATTGACATCTGTAGCAGCAGTATAGAATACACCGGTGGTACGTTGTCAACGTTCTTTACGTGGAATAAATGAGGGCTCACCTTTGCTCATGTCGAATGTCCGTGTACGTACTGTAGACAGCACTAACATTGCAAGCAATTATAACACTGACACTGCCATCCTAGACATGCTGTTCTGCGTAAGTAGCTGAAGGGCCTCCTGCAACAACTTGGCATTCAAGACAATGCCATCACTATGGAAGACAAATTGGCGTCAGATCTATCACCAAACTTGTCAAACGGGTCAATATGGTTTCAAAAAGAGCACTGGCGTTGCAGTTTTGAGGCAAACCAATGAATGCACACAACTTGAGAAGCAGCAGTAAGTTCGAAAAACTGTGAATTGGTAAACTTGATTCAGGGTATCAGGGTAAGAATACGCCACTGACACTCAACGCAGGCAGATGGATTTGTTTTGTGCCCATGTGAACGAGCGAGCCAGAAGCACAAGATCGCATTAAATGCTCGACCAATTCTCTTGCCTCAGATGCTGCTGGACGCAGTGCCGTGGCAAATAAACACCTGAAGTACCTTCAGAAAACCAACATACTTGGTTGGTTTTGCTTTGTTTTTTATTTGTTATGTACTCCTTCCGAGTCGTCATTATCGATGCAGCATCTGCTTTTTAAGTCTTGTTTTTTAGGTTATTATATGCTGGGTCAGAGCACATGCTTCAACCTACCTTCACATATTTTTAGAGGCAAGCGTCATGCTGTGTGATAATCTGGACTGTCTCTTATCACCTCTGGTATACTCGGCTGTACCAATCTGTCATGGTACATGGTTATGATGTGGTTGTATTAGGAGGGTCCTAGTGACTCCAATATTTGGTTGCTTAATCACTAATGTGATGTCCCATGATCACAAGAATTCATTTCTATAATTATGACTTCAACTCATTCTAAAACATATTCTAATAAATGTAGCACTGACATATATACATACATGACCAAAATATACCCAGGGCCTAACTACAGTGTTGGCCAATTAAACGAGGAAATATAACTTATTTCACTTCTTAAAATACAGTGTGTGGTACTTTAATTATGACTCGAAGTAACTGCACAAACCTAAGTGGCGATGTAGGCTTGTTGGTTGTTCATGTTGAAATGAGCGAGTTGTAGCGCGAACAGGGAACAAAGATATGAGAAGGCACAATGAAGCACTACGTGTGTGTATTATTTGTGCTTTCTCGTGTATTTTTCCTTGTGCGTGCTACACAACGCGCTCGTTGCACAAATCTGTTACCAAGCTTATTATGGTCATTTATTTTACCTTTAAGGGCCTATGTCAGGGCATTACGTTATGGGTAGCATATTCATGCAGTCTAGCATTACCTCAAACCATTACCAAAATGTTCACACCCTAAATGTATAACAGCTTTTATGATGAACAAGTTTCTGCAATTCTATTGTGTCAGCGAGCATCGACGACAATACATATCCTGACCTCTGCAGTAGTGACTGATCTGCTACAAATTATCTGAGGTTTATAAGCTGCGTGCTTGTGTACTTTCATGTTTAATATTGCACTACGTGAGACATCAGTATACTTTATGTGGCTTCGTTTTCAAATTTAAGTAACTTCAGGGTGATGAACACACACACTTATGGAAATGGGAACCAGTGGGAGTTTGAATTTACCATCTTTTCTTCCATTTTCTGTGGATAGCCAGGAGGTGCTCCAGCAATGACACTCCCCTGTCTGAACCGCCCCATGGAGGCCAGCTGTCACTGAGAAAACAAGGATTATTAATATTACCAGATGTTAGCTAGCAGCATCACATATAGAAGCCGACTTGTGTAGAACACAGCGCAAGACAGTTGAAGTGACATGCACATTAAGTGAATATTAATTTAAGACACAGGTAACTGCAGTCATCCCTGTTGCTGACTGTATGTCTCTTTGCAGAGTAACGCAAATAGGCGTGCAGCTTACATGATATGTGAAGCTCAAGTGCACTGTGTAGGTTATCAAGTTAGGTGTTGTTCTCTAGAGGTCTTTGTTATCAGTACACGTGATGCCATATGCACTGAAATGTGATGGCAAAGAACCCATGAATTTATACTATTACTGCAGCTACGTGATAGCAGAAGGCTGTATGCACTAGTTCAAAGAGGTGCCTAAAGCAGGGTGCATGCCATAATTGATTACATGAATCAGTGGAAAAATGTCACTTGATGGCTGCCACTAGACCTGGGAATGGTTAAGTAGCGTGTGTGTGTTGTTAAGTAGTGCTGCAAAGTGCTACTCACTGCTGGTACCTAATTCCTTACATAACATTACTCTGTCAAAGAACAATGCCACTAAGTCCTGACCTGTCTCTCATGCAGATAAAGGTTACGCATTCGCTTAAGTTGTGCCTGCAGGCTTTGAAAAAAAGTTGTCTAAAAGAATTTAGCACATGGACAAGAATGTCCAAACAAATTTTAATGGCACTAAAGTTGCAGTATAGTGGCGACATGTCACAGAATAATTCGATCGAACCATGAAAATTTCTGTTAAATTTAAATCTTGCCTATATTGTGTGTTGTACCCATGTATTAGTACTATGACAAATGAAGGCTCTAAGTTGACAGATGAAGCGACAAACTTAAAATGTTTCATTACATTTTCCAAACTCTAACAGAGCTGTCGTATACTCTATGAGTACAAAGCATGGCTCGATAATAGAATAAACTGCATACTATGTGCTGCCATGCTAACAAATTGGTAAAAGAAAAACAAGGAAAGCTTCTGCTGTCGTGATTTTACAATTAAGTGGGCTCAAATACTACACGAACACTTATATCGAGAAAAAAATTGCTTCCAACAAATGCAAGCAATGTGGTGTGGAGTCAGCCCTATTGTAACAGTTACCTACTCATGTGAGCAGAAAAGCAGGTGAAAGCACACTGGCTCAGGATGAGCCATCTGCCTTCCTGTAAACAACTCCTTGCACTCTTAAGCTCATTTTGACACTCTCTTTAGTCACGGTGTGCACATTTTGTGCGCGACTTATTTTTGCCATTTCTGCGCAGTAGGATGAGATCTGCCTTTCCTGTAAACAACTCCTTGCACTCCTAAACTCATTTTGACACTCTCTTTAGTCACGGTGTACACATTTTGTGCGCGACTTATTTTTGCCATTTCTGCGCAGTTGTGGCAAGAAATGACCACAAAACTAGTCTTAGGGTAAATTAAACATGCTTACATTAAGTACCTTCATTTCACTTCTGAGGGAAATCTATCGCTGCCGCAGATAGTTGGAGAAGACACTACAGTGTTTGACGGGAGCAGGGGTGCAACAGCCAAAGTAGGATTTTTGTCAAAATCGGGCGTATATAACGTACTTTTCCCGTGTCGACACGGGCTGACAACAGACTCGGTACAACAACAAATGCGGCACACCGTTTCATTGCAACGTGGTGCCTGTTGCAGCGTGGAACCGAACCCTTGCTGGTTGTGTGCATCGCGTCGCCTACAAAGCTCACCGCTTGCTGTACCGTACAAGCGAGTTTCCCCTGGACCCGCTCCGCTCGTGACCGCGTGCACGGATACGGCGAGGTCAACGCGACAATGGCGAACTATTTTCATTACTGCAAGCAACGAGCACTCCGTGTCTCCGCGAGATTTTACTGCACACACAACACGCTAATTCGTGCGCGTGAGCTATGCTGCTTCAAATAAAGCAGTATTGAACCGGACTCCACCACACAGTGCAAACAATGACCACGTCCCCATTGACATCTGTAGCAGCAGTATAGAATACACCGGTGGTACGTTGTCAACGTTCTTTACGTGGAATAAATGAGGGCTCACCTTTGCTCATGTCGAATGTCCGTGTACGTACTGTAGACAGCACTAACATTGCAAGCAATTATAACACTGACACTGCCATCCTAGACATGCTGTTCTGCGTAAGTAGCTGAAGGGCCTCCTGCAACAACTTGGCATTCAAGACAATGCCATCACTATGGAAGACAAATTGGCGTCAGATCTATCACCAAACTTGTCAAACGGGTCAATATGGTTTCAAAAAGAGCACTGGCGTTGCAGTTTTGAGGCAAACCAATGAATGCACACAACTTGAGAAGCAGCAGTAAGTTCGAAAAACTGTGAATTGGTAAACTTGATTCAGGGTATCAGGGTAAGAATACGCCACTGACACTCAACGCAGGCAGATGGATTTGTTTTGTGCCCATGTGAACGAGCGAGCCAGAAGCACAAGATCGCATTAAATGCTCGACCAATTCTCTTGCCTCAGATGCTGCTGGACGCAGTGCCGTGGCAAATAAACACCTGAAGTACCTTCAGAAAACCAACATACTTGGTTGGTTTTGCTTTGTTTTTTATTTGTTATGTACTCCTTCCGAGTCGTCATTATCGATGCAGCATCTGCTTTTTAAGTCTTGTTTTTAGGTTATTATATGCTGGGCCAGCGCACATGCTTCAACCTACCTTCACATATTTTTAGAGGCAAGCGTCATGCTGTGTGATAATCTGGACTGTCTCTTATCACCTCTGGTATACTCGGCTGTACCAATCTGTCATGGTACATGGTTATGATGTGGTTGTATTAGGAGGGTCCTAGTGACTCCAATATTTGGTTGCTTAATCACTAATGTGATGTCCCATGATCACAAGAATTCATTTCTATAATTATGACTTCAACTCATTCTAAAACATATTCTAATAAATGTAGCACTGACATATATACATACATGACCAAAATATACCCAGGGCCTAACTACAGTGTTGGCCAATTAAACGAGGAAATATAACTTATTTCACTTCTTAAAATACAGTGTGTGGTACTTTAATTATGACTCGAAGTAAACTGCACAAACCTAAGTGGCGATGTAGGCTTGTTGGTTGTTCATGTTGAAATGAGCGAGTTGTAGCGCGAACAGGGAACAAAGATATGAGAAGGCACAATGAAGCACTACGTGTGTGTATTATTTGTGCTTTCTCGTGTATTTTTCCTTGTGCGTGCTACACAACGCGCTCGTTGCACAAATCTGTTACCAAGCTTATTATGGTCATTTATTTTACCTTTAAGGGCCTATGTCAGGGCATTACGTTATGGGTGCATATTCATGCAGTCTAGCATTACCTCAAACCATTACCAAAATGTTCACACCCTAAATGTATAACAGCTTTTATGATGAACAAGTTTCTGCAATTCTATTGTGTCAGCGAGCATCGACGACAATACATATCCTGACCTCTGCAGTTGACTGATCTGCTACAAATTATCTGAGGTTTATAAGCTGCGTGCTTGTGTACTTTCATGTTTAATATTGCACTACGTGAGACATCAGTATACTTTATGTGGCTTCGTTTTCAAATTTAAGTAACTTCAGGGTGATGAACACACACACTTATGGAAATGGGAACCAGTGGGAGTTTGAATTTACCATCTTTTCTTCCATTTTCTGTGGATAGCCAGGAGGTGCTCCAGCAATGACACTCCCCTGTCTGAACCGCCCCATGGAGGCCAGCTGTCACTGAGAAAACAAGGATTATTAATATTACCAGATGTTAGCTAGCAGCATCACATATAGAAGCCGACTTGTGTAGAACACAGCGCAAGACAGTTGAAGTGACATGCACATTAAGTGAATATTAATTTAAGACACAGGTAACTGCAGTCATCCCTGTTGCTGACTGTATGTCTCTTTGCAGAGTAACGCAAATAGGCGTGCAGCTACATGATATGTGAAGCTCAAGTGCACTGTGTAGGTTATCAAGTTAGGTGTTGTTCTCTAGAGGTCTTTGTTATCAGTACACGTGATGCCATATGCACTGAAATGTGATGGCAAAGAACCCATGAATTTATACTATAACTGCAGCTACGTGATAGCAGAAGGCTGTATGCACTAGTTCAAAGAGGTGCCTAAAGCAGGGTGCATGCCATAATTGATTACATGAATCAGTGGAAAAATGTCACTTGATGGCTGCCACTAGACCTAGGAATGGTTAAGTAGCGTGTGTGTGTTGTTAAGTAGTGCTGCAAAGTGCTACTCACTGCCTGTACCTAATTCCTTACATAACATTCACTCTGTCAAAGAACAATGCCACTAAGTCCTGACCTGTCTCTCATGCAGATGAAGGTTACGCATTCGCTTAAGTTGTGCCTGCAGGCTTTGAAAAAAAGTTGTCTAAAAGAATTTAGCACATGGACAAGAATGTCCAAACAAATTTTAATGGCACTAAAGTTGCAGTGTAGTGGCGACATGTCACAGAATAATTCGATCGAACCATGGAAATTTCTGTTAAATTTAAATCTTGCCTATATTGTGTGTTGTACCCATGTATTAGTACTATGACAAATGAAGGCTCTAAGTTGACAGATGAAGCGACAAACTTAAAATGTTTCATTACATTTTCAAAACTCTAACAGAGCTGTTGTATACTCTATGAGTACAAAGCATGGCTCGATAATAGAATAAACTGCACACTATGTGCTGCCATGCTAACAAATTGGTAAAAGAAAAACAAGGAAAGCTTCTGCTGTCGTGATTTTACAATTAAGTGGGCTCAAATACTACACGAACACTTATATCGAGAAAAAATTGCTTCCAACAAATGCAAGCAATGTGGTTTGGAGTCAGCCCTATTATAACAGTTACCTACTCATGTGAGCAGAAAAACAGGTGAAAGCACACTGGCTCAGGATGAGCCATCTGCCTTTCCTGTAAGCAACTCCTTGCACTCTTAAGCTCATTTTGACACTCTCTTTAGTCACGGTGTGCACATTTTGTGCGCGACTTATTTTTGCCATTTCTGCGCAGTTGTGGCAAGGAAATGACCACAAAAACTAGTCTTAGGGTAAATTAAACATGCTTACCTTAAGTACCTTCATTTCACTTCTGAGGGAAATCTATCGCTGCCGCAGATAGTTGGAGAAGACACTACAGTGTTTGACGGGAGCAGGGGTGCAACAGCCAAAGTAGGATTTGGAGTAGGAAAATCTTGCATTTGGAGCAGGAAAATCTAAATTTGGAGCAGGTTACAGGAAAAAGCTCTGTTTTGGAGCACTAAATCCAAATTTTTTTATTTATTTTATTTATACAATACTGCAGACCTTGCACAGGTCCAAGCAGGGTGTGTACATAAGCATTTGAATAAACACAAGAAAAGGAAAAAGAGCACATGTCAATCAGTAGTAGGTACAATTGGGGATGGAATCAAGTTCCAGTCATTAATAGTTCGTGGAAAAAGGAGTATTTGAACACCTCAATTCGTGCAAAATATGGATTTAAAGTGTGAGGTTGGTGGTGCCGGGTGTGTCTAGTTGTTAAAGGTTTAATATATATTGATGGCTCAATTTATTGCTAATAAGTGCCGCAAGAAAGCCCCCGCAGGGGCGTCTGCGCAAGCAGGCGTTTGGTGAGTTGCGCCGCCACGGACCCGAGCACATGAGGGTTGGAACCTACCGCGTGTAGCCGTGCGCGGCTGAGCCGTGTCTGGGGAAAGGGGGATCCTGGGGGTTGAGCCGATGCCGGGTGTTCGGACCTTTATGGCCCCCCGGCAGAGGCAACACACCCCTTTGGCCTCGGCTTCACATAGACGGCACCCCCGGGCTGACCCACCCGGGGGAAATCGGTAGTTGCCTTTTCCTATCCTCCTCTTCAATCTTCGTCGTTTTCTCTCACTTTCAATCTTTCCTGTCTCCTTCTTACTTCTTATATTCTGATTTTCCAGGCAGCTAGGGTTAACCTTGTGTGAGATAGCCAACCTTGGTTATATCATATTTGGTTATAGTGGTTGTGTACAGCTGGCGTTGGCAGGTCTTGTTCATAACAACCCTGTCGCGTCCCCTTGTTGGGCTCCGCGGTGGGCGGCTGGCACCGCTGCCGAAGTCACTAATTTGTATGGCTTCCTCATACCCCAAACTCCCTGATCGCCCTCTCATAAAAAGAGGGCGCACCGATGAATCATTCAACTTCTTCACAAAGGCCACCGAAATCTTTCCACGTTTCCACGTGATTCACTGTGAAAACACCGACAAAAAAGCGACAAACATTTCACCCTTCTTAGTGTCAAAATGTCTCACGGAGGTCATTGGAAGTGGCTACAAAGCCACCAAGATGGCAAGTGGTGACCTTCTGATTGAGGTAAAAGACAAAATGCAGTACGAGAAACTCACAAACCTGGTGGCATTTGGCGATAAAACCATATCTGTCAGCGCACACCGAACAATGAACACCGTCAAGGGTGTGGTTTCAGACAGCGACCTCATGGATTTGACTGACGAAGAACTCCTGAATGGGTGGAAAGAAGAAAACGTTATAAATGTACAACGCATAAAAATCAGGCGCGATAACAAAGAACTACCAACCAAACACATAGTACTTACTTTTGGCTCTAGCACACTCCCAGATGCAATAGAAACAGGCTACCTTAAACTGCGTGTACGACCTTACATTCCGAATCCACGACGTTGCTACAAGTGTCAGAGGTTTGGCCATGCCTCTCAACGCTGCCGAGGACAACTAACTTGTGCGAAATGCGCTGCAAAAGATCACTATGCTGATGAATGTACTGCTGAGGCCCATTGCGCAAACTGCGATGGCAGCCACCCTGCATATTCCAGATCTTGCGCAGCCTGGAAGAAAGAAAAAGAGATAATTACGATCAAAGTCAAAGAGAATATCACTTTCCGGGAAGCACGACAGCGTCTTTCGCCTTCATTTTCCATGAAAACTTCTTTTGCCGAAGTGGTGCAACAGGGGGCAGCATCACGACGGACCCCGGCGGTCGCCCAAGGTACGCGCAGCGTACTGAAGCGACTGCCACCCGCCCCCATGGTGGGAGCAGCTAAGGCTGCCCTGCCCTTCTCGAAATCGGCCACACCAGAGGCCTCTACTAGCGCTGGCAGCAGCCATCGCAGCTCAGAGGCTAAGGAGGACCCATCGGCCTCTGGGCTGGTGGGTCCACAGCCTTCGTCCCTCGAGGCGAAGGCTACACGACGTACACATCGCTCATTAGAGCGAGTGTCCAGCGCTTCGGAAGAGGCTATGGACACTACTCCAAGCAAGGTGGTGCAGTCAGCACCTAAAGAGCGGCCAAATTCTTTGGACCGCTCTAGAAAAGACAGAACCAAAATTACAGGGCCGCAAACGGCTCTGTAGGCTAAAACACGTTCTTCGTACACACAGCACCAACTTACCTTCACTATGGACACGCAAATTATGCAGTGGAACGTCAGAGGCCTTCTCCCCGCAGGGGCGTCTGCGTCAGCAGGCGTTTGGTGTGTTGCGACACCACGGACCAGAGCACATGGGGGTTGGACCCTCCCGCGTCTAACCGTGCGTGGCTTAGCCGTGTCCGGGGAAAAGGGGATCCTGGAGGTTGAGCCGAAGCCGGGAGTTTGGACCTTTATGGCCCCCCGGCGGAGGCAACACACCTCTTTGGCCTCGGCTTCACGTAGACGGCACCCCCGGACTGACCCACCCGGGGGAAATCGGTAGTTGCCTTTTCCTGTCTCTCTCTCTCTCCCTTCAACCTTCGTCTTTCTCTCTTACTTTCCATCTCTCCTGTCTTCTCTTCACTTCGTTTTACTTCCTATTTTCCAGGCAGCAAGGGTTAACCTGGTGTAGTTTATCCATCCTTGGGTCTATTATATTAGGTTATAGTGACTATGTACAGCTGGCGTCTGCATCTCCTTCGGGTCTTGTAGCGTCCCCTTGTTGGGCTCGGTGGTGGGCGGCTGGCATAGTTACCGAAATCATTGTTAGCTTATGGCTTTTTCTTCATTTCCCCGACTCCCTGATCGCTCTCACAAACGAGGGCGCACCGAAGATATTTTTGAATTCCATGGCAACAGATTGCAAATCTTCCCCCGATTTCATGTGATCCATTCTGATAAACCCGAAAAGACGGTGAGAATGATCTCACCCTTTCTTGTTTCGAAAAGTCTGACGAAAGCTCTTGGAGCAGGCTACAAAGCATCGAAAATGGCTAGCGGCGACCTCCTTTTGGAGCTCCGCGATGCGAAACAGCACGAAAAGCTTCCTAACCTAGTGTCATTCGGGGAGATCCCAGTGACAATATCCCCGCACCGAACTATGAACACCAGCCGTGGTGTTGTCTCCGACGATGACCTCATGGAACTGACAGAAGCTGAACTGTGTTGGAAGGCTGGAGCGAGCAAAACGTGATCACTGTTAAACGAATCATGCTAAGACGGGACGGCAAAGAGATCAAAACCAAACATATAGTACTTACTTTTGGCTCAAGCATCCTGCCCGAGACAATCGAGGCAGGCTATGTAAAGCTACGGGTCAGACCCTATGTACCAAATCCTCTTCGTTGCTTCAAGTGCCAGCGTTTCGGCCACAGTTCCCAGAACTGCCGAGGCCGACAGACATGTGCTAAATGTAGTTCCGGTGACCATGCCTCTGAAACATGCGAAAACTCTCTCCACTGTGTGAACTGTGATGGCGAGCACGCCGCATACTCGCGGTCGTGCCCGTCCTGGAAAAAAGAAAAAGAAATTGTAACGATTAAAGTAAAGGAAAATCTAACGTTCAAGGAGGCACGCAGGTGGGTATCCTACCTGCCAAAGAACACCTTTGCCGAAGTGGCGCGTCAGGGGGCAGCGTCGCAACGGCTTCCGGCGGCTGTCCGGCCGGCACACAGTGAGCCGGCAGTGACGCCATCCGCCCCCCCGCCGGCTGCAGCTAACGCTGCTCCGCCAACTCACAAGAAGGGGCCATCAACCTCCGGGCTGGTGGCCTCAAGGGCCTCGTCCCTCGAAACGAGGCCTTCCCGTCAAAACAACCGCTCGCAAGAGCGCGTGTCCAGCGCCTCGCAAGAGGCGATGGACACAACAACCTGCCAGACAGCGCCGCAAGCGCCAAAGGAGCCGCGAGAATCTCGCGATCGCTCCAAAAAAGAAAAAGCCCGCATCACAGGGCCCGACAAGGGCTCTGTAAGTTAAATTAGTCTCTTTTTTAAACACACAGCACAAAAAAAAACACTTCCAACATGAATACACAAATAATACAATGGAACGTCAGAGGACTCCTACACAACCTCGATGACGTCAAAGAAATCCTCCACAGGTTTAATCCTAAGGTGCTGTGTGTACAAGAGACACACCTTAAACCTACACAATCAAACTTGCTCCGGCAATACGCAATTTTTCGTAAAGACCGCGATGACACAGCCGTGTCTTCCGGTGGTGTGGCTATTGTAGTCGATAGAGGTATTGCCTGCCGGGAATTAAAACTTCATACGCCCCTAGAGGCAGTTGCTGTCCGAGGGGTGTTGTTTGACAAGCTGATCACTATCAGCTCTATATACATCCCTCCCAATTATCAGCTACATAAAACTGAATTCCAAAACTACATAAATGAACTTCCGGAGCCATATATAGTTGTCGGAGATTTCAACGCACATAACACTTTGTGGGGAGACTCACGTTGCGATGCGAGAGGTCGCCTAATTGAAAATTTTCTGTTCTCTTCAGGCGCATCATTACTTAACATGAAAGAGCCTACGTATTACAGCGTTACACATAACACATATTCATCCATTGACCTAAGTATAGCATCGAGTACACAAATGCCATACCTGGAGTGGTCCGTTCTCAAGAACCCCTTTGGGAGCGACCACTTCCCAATTATGCTAGGCTTAACAGAACAAGATAGATGCTCGCCACACGTTCCCCGATGGAAGCTTGACTCGGCTAACTGGGAACTTTTTCGACAAATAACATATTTAGGCCGGGATGACATTGCCTCTTTTAACATAGACGATGCTGTGGCGTATATAACAGGTTTTATCATTGACGCTGCTGAAAGGTGCATACAACAATCTAATGGACTGGCTAATAAGCGTCGCCTGCCATGGTGGAACGAGGAATGCCAAAAAGCACGTAAAAAGCAAAACAAAGCCTGGGGATTGCTTCGCAACTCCCCAACAGCTGAAAACCTGATACATTTTAAGCAAGCAAAGTCGCAGGGCAGGAGAACGCGCAGACCTGCTAAAAGAGAGAGTTGGGAAAAGTACATCTCCAGCATAAATTCGTACGCCGATGAAACGAAAGTCTGGAATAGGGTAAATAAACTAATAGGCCGGGAGTCACATCCCCTACCCTTAGTAAGTAGCCAAGGTGATAGCCTGGAAGACCAGGCGGATTGTCTAGGTGAACACTTTGAATATGTATCAAGTGAATCGCACTATACAGAAACTTTCCTGAAGTTCAAAGAACGCGAAGAACGGCAGCCCCTTAACCGCAAAGGTTCTTCGAGTGAGGCTTACAATCGACCATTTACCTTAGCCGAACTTAAAGCATCTCTCACATGTTGCAACAATTCGGCGCCAGGTGGCGATCGTATTATGTATGAAATGGTTAGATACCTACACCCTGAAACACTGAAAACACTCCTGTCTCTTTTTAATGCCATGTGGGCGGCTGGGTGTATCCCGTCCTCATGGAAAGAAGCCATAGTCATCCCGATACTTAAACAAGGCAAAGACCCGTCCTTAGCCAGCAGCTACAGGCCAATAGCTCTAACAAGCTGCCTGTGCAAGCTGTATGAGAAAATGATAAACCGGCGTTTAATCAGTTTCCTAGAAAATAACGAAACACTAGACCCCTTCCAGTGTGGCTTCCGAGAAGGTAGGTCGACAATAGACCACCTTGTTCGCTTCGAGGCAAACATCAGAAATGCGTTTATTCATAAACAGTTTTTACTTTCTGTATTTATAGATTTAGAGAAAGCGTACGATACGACATGGCGCTTCGGAATTCTGCGAGATCTTTGTGCGATGGGGGTCCGCGGTAATATGTTAAACACAGTCGAAAGCTACTTGTCTAACCGCACGTTTCGCGTAAGAGTGGGCAATGTTTTATCTAGAACATTCACCCAGGAGGCTGGTGTGCCACAAGGGGGCGTGCTTAGTTGCACACTCTTTATTGTAAAAATGAACTCCCTGTATACAGTTATTCCACGCAGCATGTTTTATTCTGTGTATGTTGATGATGTACAGATAGGTTTCAAATCATGCAACATTGCTATCTGCGAACGACAGGTACAGCTTGGATTAAACAAACTGTCTAAATGGGCTGATGTAAATGGATTTAAAATAAATGCAAAGAAAAGTACGTGCATACTTTTCTCAAACAAAAGAGGCATGACACCAGTGCCAAATCTCACGATTAATCAAGAGGAACTAGCCGTGAGCAGTGAGCATAAATTCCTGGGATTAATTCTAGACTCCAAGCTTTCCTTTATCCCCCATCTTAAATATTTGAAGGCAAGGTGTCTGAAGACGATGAACCTTTTAAAATTGTTGTCGCGCAAAACATGGGGTAGTGACCGAAAATTCCTCCTTAACTTGTACAACAGTCTTGTCCGCTCACGCCTTGATTACGGAGCTATAATTTATAATTCTGCAACGTCAAGTGCATTAAAAATTCTAGACCCCGTTCACCATCTGGGCATCCGCCTCGCGACCGGTGCTTTCCGAACAAGTCCGATCCAGAGCCTCTACGTAGAGTCGAATCAGTGGTCACTTCATCTGCAGCGTTCATATAGTAGTTTTACATATTTTCTGAGAGTACACGCGAACATTGAACATCCCTCTTATTCAACCATAAACGACATGACCACTGCCACACTCTTCGAAAATCGACCGGCATCGAGAAAACCGTTCTCTTTGCGTGTGAGGAATCTTGGTGAGGAAATGGGTGTTCCGTTGCTTGAACACTGTCTTATGGCTCCAGCGAAACTGTTACCGCCGTCGCAGTGGCAGCTCATAGAGTGTGACACATCATTCGTAGAGGTCACTAAGCACGCACCAGAGGCACATATCAAAATGCATTTCCTTGAACTCCAGTCCAAGTACACATGCACAGAGTTTTATACAGACGCTTCTAAGTCACGTGACGGGGTGTCGTATGCAGCCGTCGGCCCATCCTTTTCGGAATCCGGTGTACTCCACCCGGAAGCAAGTATCTTTACGGCTGAGGCTTATGCACTATTGTCAGCTGTGAGGCATATAAGGAAATCTAAACTTCAAAAATCAATCATATTTACAGACTCTCTAAGTGTCGTAAACGCTTTAAAGTCACCCTGTAAACAGAAAAATCCTATACTCATTGAGCTCTATTCCGTACTGTGTAGAGCGTATGTATCTAACCAGCATATCATTATATGCTGGGTGCCTGGCCATAGAAGCATTGAGGGTAATGTGCTAGCTGACCGAATGGCTACGTCAATAACATCGCACGCTACCAATCCTACAGCTACTGTTTCTGCGACAGATTTGAAACATTTCTTGCGTAAGAAATTGCGAAGCCATTGGCAACGCCTGTGGGACGAAGAAACAAATAATAAGCTTCACTTGATTAAGCCACAGTTAGGATTCTGGCCCTCCGCAACGAGAACACGGCGAACTGATGTCCTGTTCTGTCGTCTCAGAATAGGTCATACATTTGGCACCCATAGTTTTTTGTTGACCGGGGATGAACCACCAACCTGTGGTAGATGTGGTGAGAGGCTAACCGTCCTCCATGTTCTCCTGGAGTGTCGGGATGCCGAAGCAGATAGAAAAAAACATTTCCCTTTAGCTTACCGCTATCATGTCCCTCTGCATCCCAGTATGTTTCTTGGTGAGGAACCGCTGTTTAGCACCAAAGCAGTCCTCGCTTTCTTAAACGACGTGGTACTGCATGTTATAAGGCCAATAAATTCATAGCACATCCTCCCTCCAGAGGATGCTGCTATGATAGTAGTTTTGTATAAGCACATGCCTCCAGGCCCTTGTGGTTCAAGGGCTCTGTTTAGGCAGTAGTGCTTCTGTCCAATTACTACATTTTAAATATTTTAAATATCGTGTCACTCTTTCTCAATGCATTCTTCATTTCATAGTACACCTCATTAGTCATTTGCATGATCTTAGTACCTGTATATTTTACGCACTATACAGCGATTATTTTTAGGCCCCTTTACAGCCACACTTCATCAACTTCTCAGAATTCATCGCTCCACTGCACACTCACAAACACTGGCATGGCGCTCTTTGGCCATAACTGGCCCTTGCGCCATAAAACACCACACATCATCGTCAGAGGCCTTCTTAGGAACCTCGACGATATCCAAGAACTCCTTTACCAACACAATCCAAAAGTGCTGTGTGTACAAGAAACACACTTAAAATCAAAACATACAAACTTTCTCCGACAGTATGTTACGTTTCGTAAAGATCGGGATGATGCTCTCGCATCATCAGGCGGTGTTGCCATCATAATACACAAAAGCATAGCATGCCAACGTTTGCAGCTACAAACGCCCCTTGAAGCAGTGGCAGTTCGACTTGTTCTTCTAAACAAACTCATCACCATTTGCTCGCTTTACATACCCCCACATTACCACTTACACAAACACGAATTTCAGTCCTTTATAGACGAATTGCCAGAACCTTGTCTTGTTCTTGGCGATTTCAATGCGCACAGCAGTCTGTGGGGCGACTCTCGTATCGATGCGCGAGGTCGTCTTGTTGAACAATTTCTTTTCTCGTCTGGTGCGTGCCTCCTGAATAAAAAGGAACCTACATTTTACTGTATTGCAAACAGAACATTTTCTTCTATTGATCTGAGCATAGCTTCCGCGTCTCTATTTTCTGAACTTAAATGGGAAGTTACCAAAAATCCTTACGGGAGCGATCACTTCCCAATACTACTGAGAACAACCAAAGAAAATGAGTCCTCACCACAAGCCCTCGATGGAAGGTTGATACAGCGGATTGGGAGAAATTTCGAACTCTTACTAGTAGTATCTCCTGGGCTGACATGTCTTCGTTAGGAATTGATGCTGCTGTGGAGTATTTCACTACCTTCATAATTGATGCCGCTTCTAAATGCATATCCAAATGAGTAGTGTGGCATGCAAACGCCGTGTCCCATGGTGGAACGACGAATGTAGGAGCGCTCGTAGGAAACAGAACAAAGCATGGGGGCTGCTACGTGAGTATCCTACTGCGGAGAATCTTGTCAATTTTAAGAAGGTAAAGTCCAAGGCAGGAGAACGCGCCGACAGGCCAGAAGAGAGAGCTGGCAGAAGTTTTTATCAAGTATAAACTCGTATACAGCTGAATCCAAAGTCTGGAACAGGGTAAATAAGTAAGAGGACGACAAACATATTCACTCCCTTTGGTAAGCACACAGGGCGACAGCTTGGAAGACCAAGCGAACTTCCTGGGCGCACATTTTGAACAATGTGTCCAGCTCATCGCACTACTCGGAAACATTTAAACGATACAAAGCCAGAATAGAAGGACAGAAGCTGGAACGAAAATGCAAAAAACACGAGGCATATAACGAACCGTTAAGATTAGCTGAGCTACAGGCATCACTAAACTGCTGCAACAATTTAGCACCAGGTGCTGACCGTGTCATATATGAAATGCTGAAGCACCTTCCCCATGAAACACAGAAAACCCTCCTTTCCCTCTATAACGCTGTATGGTCTTCCGGCGAGATACCGTCTGCCTGGAAAGAGGCCATTATAATTCCTATCCTGAAACAGGGCAAGGATCCATCGTCTGTTTCGAGTTACCGGCCTATAGCACTAACTAGCTGTCTCTGCAAAGTCTTCGAAAAAATGATAAACCGCCGCCTACTACATTTCCTAGAATCAAACAAACTGCTTGACCCATACCAGTGCGGTTTTCGCGAGGGTCGATCCACCACTGACCATTTGATACGTATTGAGGCGCAGATACGCGAAGCTTTTATTCACAAACAGTTCTTTCTGTCTGTATTTCTAGACATGGAAAAGGCCTACGACACCACATGGCGGTTTGGAATACTGAGAGACCTCTCCCACTTTGGTATACGTGGTAATATGTTAAATGTGACTGAGAGTTATCTGCTGAATCGCACATTCCGTGTGCGAATTGGCGATGTGTTATCACGACCTTTGGTGCAGGAAACTGGTGTACCCCAGGGAGGTGTGCTCAGCTGCACACTCTTTATCGTTAAAATGAACACAATCCGTGCTTCGTTACCACCCGCTATTTTTTATTCCATCTATGTGGACGATATACAAATAGGGTTCAAGTCCTGTAACCTCGCAGTTTGCGAGAGACAAGTACAGCAGGGGTTAAACAAAGTGTCTAAGTGGGCAGACGAAAACGGGTTCAAAGTAAACCCCCACAAAAGTTCTTGTGTTCTTTTCACTAGGAAGAGCGGTCTCGTTGCAGATCCTACTATCGAAATGTATGGACAACAAATACCTATGAACAAAGAACACAAGTTTTTAGGCATCATACTTGACTCTAAGCTTACTTTCACCCACCACATAAAACATCTCAAGGCGAAATGCCTGAAAACAATGAACTTACTGAAACTTTTATCTCGCACATCCTGGGGCAGTGACAGGAAGTGTCTAATGAATCTTTACAAGAGCCTCATTCGGTCACGTTTGGACTATGGTGCCGTAGTATATCACTCTGCCGCCCCGAGCGCGCTAAAAATGCTAGATCCTGTCCACCACCTAGGCATCCGCCTGGCCACTGGCGCATTCAGAACAAGCCCCGTCGAAAGCTTATACGTAGAATCCAATGAGTGGTCACTCCATCTCCAGAGAACATACATCAGCTTCACTTATTTTCTCAAAGTGCACTCCGATTGGGAACATCCTTGTTCTGTAACCATTAATGATTTGAAGTGTGCAACGCTTTTCTATAATCGACCCTCTGTGAGACGACCTTTCTCACTGCGTGTAAGAGAACTCAGCGAAGAGATGGATGTCCCACTTCTAGAACATAGCCTAATGCCTCCAGCTAAGATGTCACCGCCCTGGGAGTGGCACGTGATAGAGTGTGATCTATCCTTTGTAGAGGTCACAAAGCACGCACCCGAGCTCGAAATTGCAATGCATTTCCGCGAACTTCAATCGAAGTACTCGTGCTCGGAATTCTACACCGACGCATCCAAGTCCCATGCTGGCGTATCTCATGCGGCTGTTGGCCCCTCTTTTTCTAAATCTGACGTATTGAACCCCTTAACAAGTATCTTCACAGCAGAAGCCTACGCAGTACTTTCTGCAGTGAAACATATAGACAAATTGAAACTACAAAAGGCAATAATATTCACAGACTCGTTGAGTCTTGTAAAAGCGCTAACATCTTACAAAAGCATAATAATCCTGTTTTTCTTGAGCTTTACTCACTCTTGTGTGACATATACCAATCTCATAGACATGTAATAATATGCTGGGTGCCTGGTCATAGAGGCATCGACGGCAATGTGCTAGCAGACCAGTTGGCCACATCAACTACATCGCAAGCTATTAATCCTGCCGCTGCTATTCCCTCCACAGACCTGAAGCCTTTCCTACGAAACAAACTGCGAAGCCACTGGCAACGCTTGTGGGACGCCGAAGCAAATAATAAGCTCCACTTGATTAAGCCACAGGTAGGGTTCTGGCCCTGTACAACTAAAACACGACGAACTGATGTCCTATTCTGTCGTCTCAGAATAGGACACACATATGGTACTCACAATTTTCTATTGAATGGCAATGATCCTCCTACCTGTGGTAGATGTGGCGAGAGGCTCACCGTCCTCCACGTCCTGTTGGAGTGTCGGGAAGCCGAAAGAGAAAGAAAGAAACATTTTCCGCTAGCATATCGCTATTGTGTCCCTCTCCATCCCGCTATGTTTCTCGGTAAAGAACCGCTTTTTAGCACCAATGCAGTCCTCGCATTCTTGAAAGATGCTGTGCTACATGTTATTAGCCCAATAAGTTCATAGCACATCCTCTCTCCAGAGGATGTTGCTGTGATAGTTCTTTTCTCTTTATAGCACATACCTCCAGGCCCTTGTGTTTCAAGGGCTCTGTTTAGGCACTTGTGCTTCTGGCCAAGTCTAGCATCTTTATTATTTTAAGTCGCATCATTCCTCCGCAATGCATTGTTCATGTCCATAGTACACATAATCAGTCATTGCCATAATCTTATTATGTATATATTTTACGCACTTTACAGCGACTGTTTTTAGGCCCCTTTACAGCCATGTCACATCTAGTGTTCATATAGTTCATTCTTCATATACCACTATCAAACCACTACCATCGTCTTGGCGCTCTTTGGCCACATCTGGCCCTTGCGCCAATAAACCACAATAATCATCATCAAGAAAGCCAAGGCGCAATTTTTTCCTTCATAATGCTAGTAACTGTATATCATTTGTTAACGTAAGTTCCGTGGGAGAATCAAACTGCGAAAATTTGGAAAAAAGAAATCGAACTGCTTTTCTCTGTATTCTTTCGAGTTTGTTAATGTTTACTTCAGTAAAGGGATCCCGGACGACGCATGCATACTCAAGTATGGGCCGAATAAAGGATATGTAGCACAAAAGTTTTACACTAGCCGGGGCGTTTCTTAATTGGTGTCGGAGTAGACATAGTTTACGAAAGGCTGATGCACATACGTTGTCAATATGAGTGTTCCATGTGAAATTGTTAGTAATGGTGACTCCCAAGTATTTGTAGTTAGTAACTTCTTGTAGGACTGACGAACCTAGTTTATAAGTGTGCTTTAGTGGGTTCTTTCTGCGTGTAATTCGTAAGACGACACTTTTTTCCGTATTCAGGAGCATTCTCCACATGTTGCACCAATCTGAAATGTTCTTTAAGTTGTTGTTAAGTTGAAGTTGATCGTTATGGGAAGTAATTTCTCTGAACAAAACACAATCGTCAGCAAATAGTCTGATGTTTAGTGCTGGAGTCAACTGCATTTACAAGATCATTAATTCACAAAAGGAAAAGTAACGGTCCGAGTACACTACCTTGCGGTACTCCCGATGTCACCGGTAGACAGTCCGACTGTTGCCCATCGATCACGACATACTGTTTACGATTTCTCAAGTAATCGGTAATCCAATGTATAAAGATCGGTGGAAGCATTGTATTTCTTAATTTTGTTACGAGTAAATCATGAGGTACACGGTCGAATGCTTTGCTAAAATCTAGAAGAATCATGTCTACTTGTCCGTTAGTGTCAAGAGCAGAGGCTAGTGAGTGAATCACCGTAATTAGCTGGCTTACTGTTGAGCATCCTTTTCTGAAACCATGTTGGTTAGGCGTTAAAGTTGAGTTTTTCTCGAGAAACTGATTAATTTGTTTAGCAATAATGTGTTCAATTAATTTACAACAGGACGATATTATGGAAATAGGATGATAATTTTGTACCAGAAGACGGTCTCCTTTCTTAAACACAGGAACGATTCGGGCTGTCTTCCAGTCATCGGGTAATTTACCAGTTGTCAGCGACGTACTGATTAATATAACAAGAAATTTCGCGACAGTTTCAGCATATCGCTTGAGAAATTTGTTAGGAATATTATCACAACCAGACGACTTCTTGACATTCAGATTTAAACAACAGCGATAATACACCCGGATAGGAAATAAATGATACGTCATATGTTGAATCAGAAGTCGTGGATTGGCACATGATAGCTTGTGAGAACACACTATGAAAATACGTGTTAAAATGTTGCGCAATTTTTCTTGAGTCTGAAATCATCTGATCATTAAATGTAAGCTGTGTGACAGGTTTCTTTTGCTCACTTATGAAAGTCCAGAACTTTGTTGGGTCATGTTTTCTGAAGTTTGGCAATAACGTTTGAAAATAATTATCTTTAGATGCTCGTAGAGCATGCGCTACCTGCTCGTGCAGTGCAATCACTGAAGGTGACTGCGCATGTCGCCTTTTTAATCACTTAAGCTTGCGTTTCAGTTGAATGAGGTTACGCGTCATCCAGGGCGTCTGCTTATGAATTCTTTTTCGTTTATTGGCCACAAATGTATCTAAACAACGAAGGCACTTATCTCTAAATTGACACCAAAGAACATCGATATCATTGTCATTTAAATCAAACAGGCAACGATCCATGTATTCTAAAATACTTGCGTCATCAGCGCGTGAATAATCCCTAACTAAGAAGAATGATTTCGTTTGTTTACTGTGAGAGTTAAGCGACAAGGAAACACTAACAAGATGATGGTCTGACAGTCCCTGCTCTACAGAGACCTTAAAATTAGAAAAAAATTTCCGGAAGAAACAATAAATATAAAACCGATTTACATGTTCTCTGTTCTCGGGTTGGCTCACGAACAACTTGCATTAGGTTGTGTGCTAGCATGATGTTAGAAACAACGTTAACGTGTCATAACTTTCAAGGGCCTGTACTCCGTCCCAGTCAACACCGGGTAGGTTAAGATCACCAACGATTAAGATTTTAGATTTCAAATATTGCGACATATGATCTTCTAATTTTCTGAAGTAATCTGGAGCTAGATCAGGGGGTCTGTATAACGCGTACAAGATAAATTGATGACCCCAGCATGAGAGCTTGATACATAAGCCTTTACTATCAGTAATATCGCCCAATAAGGAAGATTCAACGTTGTTTTTAATAAGTACAGCAACACCTCCTCCTCTTGAAGCTCTATCTTTACGATATACTTTGTACTCAACAGGGAAAATGTCTTCATCTATCTTATTGCGGAGCCACGTCTCGGTAATGACTGTGATATGTGGATCATGTTGAACTAAAGCAATTTCTAACGAATCAATTTTATTGCGTATACTACGCGCGTTTATGTTGATCATGCGCAACTGCCTATTTGATACCGAGCATCCGTGTCATGCTTGCGATTGGCTACGTTGATTTCCTGTTTGCGACCCTTTACCTTGTTTTGCCGTTTTCACACGTTTACCGCTAGTCTCGTCCCACAAGATTTCACCATCCACTTTAAGCCTATCATGGAGCAATGTTACCTTTTTGCCCTGAGCTTTTTCATCCTTAGCACTTTCCCAGAGTAGCTTTCGTTTTTTTAACGTAGCCTGCGAATAATCATTCTGAGTAAATATAGAAGATCCCTTCAGTTTCCTCACATTATTGAATATTTCCTTTTTTTCATTGAAATCTTGCAGATAAACAATTACAGGTCGTTTACCGCGCTGGCTACCGAGTCTATGAATGCGTCCTATCGACCCGCAGCTCACGCTCAGTGTATCGTTAAAAATGCCAGAAACACCATTTTCCTTCAGATCAGCTTCTGTTTCCTCAGGACTTTCAGGAAATCCGTGTATAATTAGGTTTGACCTTCTATTTTTGTCTTCTAGGTCAGTGAGTTTCATTGCTTGAAACTTTACGACATGTTCAAATGCCTTAAGAGCGGTCTGAACCTGCTCATCTTGACTAGCAGGCGATGAAATTAACGTACTCCTAATCTCAATCGTATTCTGAAGGTCATTAATCTGTTTTACGTTGTTAGTGACCAAAGCTTTAATTTCTGTTAATTCTTTAGTGATGGCCCTTTGGCCTTCCAGCAATTCCTCGAACATCTCCTTTTGCGTAGGGCCTTGATTCTCTTCTACGTCACCACAAATGAGCAGTTTACAGACAAGAAAACGGTCGTACATGATACCAAGGCACTGTTGGGGGCAAGGCAGAACCACAATACCACGAACATCACTACGGATTGAAACGGTAGAAACCGTAAAAGCACCAACCTGTGCAATGCAAAACAGATGCGTGGTCAGCCACATGCCACTGTTGGTTCCGCCGTACCCACAAAAGACGAAGTTGTGCGGCTTCCTGTATATATTGCAGCTTGCCGATGACGTCACGCCATTGTAGCCGGTTGGGGGCGCCATGAGCACGGTGTCGTCAGAGGATAAGTAGGCTGATAAATGTTCCACTGCGGTGAAAAACTGCAAGCCATCGATGTCGAATCGCCGCTGGCCACATGCTTGCACGCCGTGGTCTGTCGATTCAGAGATGCCAAGCAAAACGACCTGTACAATGCAAAACAGATGCGTGGTCAGCCACATGCCACTGTTGGTTCCGCCGTACCCGGATTCGTAAATTGGGAGCAGTTTTACAAATAATGTTTACTTTTGCAACAGAAAACAAAGATGTGCAAATGACGTCAGTACAATCATGCTTTAGCTTCAGCGGACGTCCTGAAAGTGACCAATGAATTCTGCAGAAAGCTTAAAGACGTGGTGCATGTTGAATTTGCACCAATGTTCGTCCAAATGAAAGTATCTACAGGACCAAGCAAAAGAAGACAAAACAAAGAATGGCATATAAATTGCAAACAATATTTTTATTTGTACTCCATAGTGCTGTTATCTATGAGTATCATTTGATCACCCACCAGCTTATCGCATGACTATCCCAAAAGTAACTATCTTGTACCTGAGCAGCATCTATAGCTACACTGAACAGAAATACAACTACTATAGACTAGAATACAATATGACTAGAAGCTAACTACCAGCTTGATGTGATTGACATGATATCAACGCTTTGTCGTCTTCATTTTTTTAGTGCTCATCAAGTCCTGCTCAAGTCTTGCATTTCCTTTTGTTAGGAGCACATGGCCACTTGCTACTTTGTTGATGTTCTTTTGCTTGACACCCAAGCTGATTATTTCTTCTGCACTAGTAAGCAATGCCTTGCTGGCTGCCACTTGGTCCTCTAATGCTTTTTTTTCAGCTTCATGAGGAGGCTGCTCCGAGGCAGGCTCTTCTGCTGCCTTCCGCTTGTTTGTGCATTCAGCACTCATCCGCTGTGCATACTTTGCACGAGGTTGCTTTACACTCTTCAGAAGGTCAGGTTGAGAGGCACCTTGGTCGCGTCACCATCATAGCGCTGAAGATAACTTTTCACATGGCAGATTCCATTAATGCTAGAAATGCTCAGCGAGCTCCGGCCATCGACAAGATGCTTTTTCTCACTGAAGCCCCGTTCTAAGTCAGCGTTTCCGTGGGGTAGAGAGAGAAGCGCCTTTATCAGCTTAGAGAGCAAAGGGTATCTCGAGGCACCTGTTATTGTCGTCAGGCAAAATATCCTTGCCCAGTAATGATCGACCTTCCCTTCAAAGTACGAGGCGCCTCTGTCAGCATCACACTTAAACATGTACCATTCATCAATCATCGATGAAACCTGATCGTCACCTATGACCTGAGGCTGCAATTGCCCTGCAATATACCGCAAGGACTGCACCTCCTGTTCAACATTCTCATATTTTAGGGCCAGAAAGCTTGCATTCATGATTACTTTGTTTGTGAGAGGCAGCTTTCGAAGCAGTGCCTTCGCACAAGCGAGGTAGAATGCGCGAGCTGCAAGGCGAAACATCTTTTTTTCCGCAGGGTCCCAACTTCCATTGCTTTCTCAGTATCCAAGCGGATTTGCGGCCGTGCCTTCCACAGGGCTCCATCATCCAAATTGAGTTTCGTCATTTCTTCAGCACTCTTGCCACAAAACGTTGCATTGCGTAGGACACGACTCAAGACTCATCGCACCAGTGGCAGAATCTCATTCATTATGAAGGATGTGCACAAGTGGCTCCTGCCTTTGGAACAAGTGCTGAAACCCAGTGAAAAGCTCAGCAGCATTGCTTAAAAACAACACTTTTGCGTAAAGTGTCATCTTTCTAAATGCTGCAGCAAGTTTGCTGTGCCGAGTCTGGGCATCTTGTTGCCACGCAACAATGTTCTTCTCCAAAAAGAAAGACTGCAAGGCAGTGAACTGTTCGTTGCACGCGGGCTAGTGAGTCTCGTGATGTCAGCCAGCGGATTGATACATGTCAGAGAAAAACATGAGGCTTTATGACCAAGACCTCTTGCTGTTGTTCTTTTAGGCCCTCGACGCGGGCTAGTGAGTCTTGTAATGTCAGCCAGCGGCTTGATACATGTCGGAGAAAAACATCAGGCTTTATGGCCAAGACCTCTTGCTGTTGTTCTTTTAGGCCCTCGGCACGCACAAAGGAATGCTTGAAATGGTAGTAAACATCTCTCACAAGCGGTTCCACATCGCTGCAAAACGAGTCCAGCCTATTTGAAAATGCGTTGTGCAGAGTGCACTCCCCAACGTCGACCAGATTTGGGTTGATCTTTTGTTTGAGCTTTGATTTCACATTCTTCATGACATTAGGGCCATCGCTAAAGACACAAAGTAGGCCTTGTCTTGGAAGCTCAGCGAGGGCATCCTCTCGGCACTCCACTATAATATCTCCAGTGGCCCGGCCAAGGTTAAATGAATTCAAGTGTTCAACAACTACCTGGTGCCTACTCTCAGAGAAATATCTCACCAGCAAATCCAACTGCTGGACGTGCTGCTCCGGCTTTGGAGTTTCGTCAATCATAAAGGAGAAAAAAACAGTTGGCCGACACAACTCTGTCACAAGCTTTGATTTGAAGTAAGGCCCCAGACCGTCGGATATGACGTAAGAAAACTTGGCCCTTCCACAGTTAAAATTTTTGGCTACACCACTATCGGGAAACATTTTCTTGTACATGTCTGTTGCAGTGTCGCCCCAGCTATACGGAATGGCCTTTGGAAACAACAAACATTGCAAATAAAGCCTCAGCCTCACACACTGATCTTGCAACGCGGCACGAGGCATCCCCTGTGAAAAATCTATCGTGGCTTGCACACTCTTGGGCACTAGTAGCACACCACTTGAGTCTCTCAGCTTTGCCCCTGCCTCCATATGCTTTTTCATGCCTGCATGGCGTTTAACAGAAGCAGTGCCATGCTGTGCGCAGGAAATTGTCACACTGCAAATGATGCAAAAAGGTTCCGTGTCCTTTACACCTGGCCTACACCAACAGCCGATCGCATCATTGTTGCCATCCACTTCATTCAGCGCCGATGCGCTGAATTTTGTACTCCGCCCTGTAAGGAAGACGAAAATTTGTCAGGAACAGTCCATTCTTACAAAAAATATATATATATAGTTCAAGACAATGTTGTTCAAGTCCGGAGCATAAGTTTTTTTATGCAACGAAAGCCGCGCAATGAGACGTTAAACCAGTAAATATGCAATATTGTTAGTGTACCCATTCATTTTCTTAACTATATACAGTCTACGCTCGTTACAACGGAGCCGCGAACAACAGACTTGCACATGTAACGGTCGATATATCAACCTTAGTTTGGTCTACCTATATTAATAATGCCGCAAAGCTTGCTTTTAACAGACCGCGCCACAGCGGACGGAATTAGCGGCAATTTGTCAAAATCGGGCGTATATAACGTACTTTTCCCGTGTCGACACGGGCTGACAACAGACTCGGTAGAACAACAAAATCGGCACACCGTTTCATTGCAACGTGGTGCCTGTTGCAGCGTGGAACCGAACCCTTGCTGGTTGTGTGCATCGCGTCGCCTACAAAGCTCACCGCTTGCTGTACCGTACAAGCGAGTTTCCCGCGGACCCGCTCCGCTCGTGACCGCGTGCACGGATACGGCGAGGTCAACGCGACAATGGCGAACTATTTTGATTACTGCAAGCAACGAGCACTCCGTGTCTCCGCGAGATTTTACTGCACACACAACACGCTAATTCGTGCGCGTGAGCTATGCTGCTTCAAATAAAGCAGTATTGAACCGGACTCCACCACACAGTGCAAACAATGACCACGTCCCCATTGACATCTGTAGCAGCAGTATAGAATACACCGGTGGTACGTTGTCAACGTTCTTTACGTGGAATAAATGAGGGCTCACCTTTGCTCATGTCGAATGTCCGTGTACGTACTGTAAACAGCACTAACATTGCAAGCAATTATAACACTGACACTGCCATCCTAGACATGCTGTTCTGCGTAAGTAGCTGAAGGGCCTCCTGCAACAACTTGGCATTCAAAACAATGCCATCACTATGGAAGACAAATTGGCGTCAGATCTATCACCAAACTTGTCAAACGGGTCAATATGGTTTCAAAAAGAGCACTGGCGTTGCAGTTTTGAGGCAAACCAATGATTGCACACAACTTGAGAAGCAGCAGTAAGTTCAAAAAACTGTGAATTGGTAAACTTGATTCAGGGTATCAGGGTAAGAATATGCCACTGACACTCAAGGCAGGCAGATGGATTTGTTTTGTGCCCATGTGAACGAGCGAGCCAAAAGCACAAGATCGCATTAAATGCTCGACCAATTCTCTTGCCTCAGATGCTGCTGGACGCAGTGCCGTGCAAATAAACACCTGAAGTACCTTCAGAAAACCAACATACTTGGTTGGTTTTGCTTTGTTTTTTATTTGATATGTACTCCTTCCGAGTCATCATTATAGATGCAGCATCTGCTTTTTAAGTCTTGTTTTTTAGGTTATTATATGCTGGGCCAGCGCACATGCTTCAACCTACCTTCACATATTTTAGAGGCAAGCGTCATGCTGTGTGATAATCTGGACTGTCTCTAACACCTCTGGTATACTCGGCTGTACCAATCTGTCATGGTACATGGTTATGATGTGGTTGTATTAGGGGGGTCCTAGTGACTCCAATATTTGGTTGCTTAATCACTAATGAGATGTCCCATGATCACAAGAATTCATTTCTATAATTATGACTTAAACTCATTCTAAAACATATTCTAATAAATGTAGCACTGACATATATACATACATGACCAAAATATACCCAGGGCCTAACTACAGTGTTGGCCAATTAAACGAGGAAATATAACTTATTTCACTTCTTAAAATACAGTGTGTGGTACTTTAATTATGACTCGAAGTAAACTGCACAAACCTAAGTGGCGATGTAGGCTTGTTGGTTGTTCATGTTGAAATGAGCGAGTTGTAGCGCGAACAGGGAACAAAGATATGAGAAGGCACAATGAAGCACTCCGTGTGTGTATTATTTGTGCTTTCTCGTGTATTTTTCCTTGTGCGTGCTACACAACTCGCTCGTTGCACAAATCTGTTACCAAGCTTATTATGGTCATTTATTTTACCTTTAAGGGCCTATGTCAGGGCGTTACGTTATGGGTGGCATATTCATGCAGTTTACCATTACCTCAAACCATTACCAAAATGTTCACACCCTAAATGTATAACAGCTTTTATGATGAACAAGTTTCTGCAATTCTATTGTGTCAGCGAGCATCGACGACAATACATATCCTGACCTCTGCAGTGACTGATCTGCTACAAATTATCTGAGGTTTATAAGCTGCGTGCTTGTGTACTTTCATGTTTAATATCGCACGACGTGAGACATCAGTATACTTTATGTGACTTCGTTTTCAAATTTAAGTAACTTCAGGGTGATGAACACACACACTTATGGAAATGGGAACGAGTGGGAGTTTGAATTTACCATCTTCCATTTTCTGTGGAGAGCCAGGAGGTGCTCCAGCAATGACACTCCCCTGTCTGAACCGCCCCATGGAGGCCAGCTGTCACTGAGAAAACAAGGATTATTAATATTACCAGATGTTAGCTAGCAGCATCACATATAGAAGCCGACTTGTGTAGAACACAGCGCAAGACAGTTGAAGTGACATGCACATTAAGTGAATATTAATTTAAGACACAGGTAACTGCAGTCATCCCTGTTGCTGACTGTATGTCTCTTTGCAGAGTAACGCAAATAGGCGTGCAGCTTACATGATATATGAAGCTCAAGTGCACTGTGTAGGTTATCAAGTTAGGTGTTGTTCTCTAGAGGTCTTTGTTATCAGTACACATGATGCCATATGCACTGAAATGTGATGGCAAAGATCCCATGAATTCATACTATTACTGCAGCTACGTGATAGGAGAAGGCTGTATGCACTAGTTCAAAGAGGTGCCTAAAGCAGGGTGCATGCCATAATTGATTACATGAATCAGTGGAAAAATGTCACTTGATAGCTGCCACTAGACCTGGGAATGGTTAAGTAGCGTGTGTGTGTTAAGTAGTGCTGCAAAGTGCTACTCACTGCTGGTTCCTAATTCCTTACATAACATTCACTATGTCAAAGAACAATGCCACTAAGTCCTGACCTGTCTCTCATGCAGATAAAGGTTACGCATTTGCTTAAGTTGTGCCTGCAGGCTGTGAAAAAAAGTTGTTTAAAAGTAAAAGAGAATCTAGCACATGGACAAGAATGTCAAAACAAATTTTAACGGCACTAAATTTGCAGTATAGTGGCGACATGTCACAGAATAATTCGATAGAACCATGAAAATTTCTGTTAAATTGAAATCTTGCCTATATTGTGTGTTGTACCCATGTATTAGTACTATGACAAATTTAGGCTCTAAGTTGACAGATGAAGCGACAAACTTAAAATGTCCACGTGCATGCATGCTAAAAGGCAGTTTCCGTGTTTCATTACATTTTCCAAACTCTTTCAGAGCTGTTGTATACTCTATGAGTACAAAGCATGGCTTGATAATAGAATAAACTGCACAGTATGTGCTGCCATGCTAACAAATTCGTAAAAGAAAAAGAAGGAAAGCTTCTGCTGTCGTGATTTTACAATTAGGTGGGCTCAAATACTACACGAACACTTATATCGAAAAAAAATTGCTTCCAACAAATGCAAGCAACGTGTGGAGTCAGCCATAAAATAACAGTTACCTACTCATGTGAGCAGAAAAGCAGGTGAAAGCACACTGGCTCAGGATGAGCCATCTGCCTTTCCTGTAAACAACTCCTTGCACTCTTAAGCTCATTTTGACACTCCCTTTAGTCACGGTGTACACATTTTGTGGGCGACTTATTTTTGCCATTTCTGCGCAGTTGTGGCAAGGAAATGACCACAAAAACTAATCTTTGGGTACATTAAACATGCTTACCTTAAGTACCTTCATTTCACTTCTGAGGGAAATGTATCGCTACCGGAGATAACTTTGGAGAAGACACTACAGTGTTTGACGGGAGCAGGGGTGCAACAGCCAAAATAGGATTTGGAGCAGGAAAATCTAAATTTGGAGCAGGTTACGGGAAAAAACTCAGTTTTGGAGCACTAAATCCAAAATTCGGAGCAGTTTCACAAATAATGTTTAATTTTGCAATCGAAAATAACGATGTGCAAATGACGTCAGTACAATCATGCTTTAGCTTCAGCGGACGTCCTGAAAGTGACCAATGAATTCTGCAGAAAGCTGAAAGACGTGGTGCATGTTGAATTTGCACCAATGTTAGTCCAAATGAAAGTATCTACAGGACCAAGCAAAAGAAGACAACAAAGAATGGCATACAAACTGCAAAAATTATTTTTATTTGTACTCCATGGTGCTGTTATCTATGAGCATCATTTGACCACCCACCAGCCTATCGCATGACTATCCCAAAAGTAACTATACAAAATAGCTCTTGTACCTGAGCAGCATCTATAGCTACGCTGAACACAAATACAACTACTATAGACTAGAATACAATATGACTAGAAGCTAACTACCAGCTTGACGTGATTGACATGATATCAACGCTTTGTCGTCTTCATTGTTTTTAGTGCTCATCAAGCCCTGCTCAAGACTTGCATTTCCTTGTGTTAGGAGCACATGGCCACTTGCTACATGGTGATGTCTTTTTGCTTGACACCCAAGCTGATTATTTCTTCTGCACTAATAAGCAATGCCTTGCTGGCTGCCACTTGGTCCTCTATTGCTTTTTTTTTCAGCTTCATGAGTAGGCTGCTCCGAGGCAGGCTCTTCTGCTTCCTTTCGCTTGTTTGTGCCTTCATCACTCATCCGCTGTGCATACTTTGCACGAGATTGCTTTACACTCTTCAGAAGGTCAGGGTTGAGAGGCACCTTGGTCGCGTCACCATCATAGCACTGAAGATAACTTTTCACATGGCAGATTCCATTAATGCTAGAAATGCTCAGCGAGCTCCGGCCATCGACAAGATGCTTTTTCTCACTGAAGCCCCGTTCTAAGTCAGCGTTTGCGTGGGGTAGAGAGAGAAGCGCCTTTATCAGCTTAGAGAGCAAAGGGTATCTCGAGGCACCTGTTATTGTCTTCAGGCAAAATATCCTTGCCCAGTAATGATCGACCTTCCCTTCAAAGTGCGAGGCGCCTCTGTCAGCATCACACTTAAGCATGCTATTCATCAATCACCGATGACACCTGATCGTCACCTATGACCTGAGGCTGCAATTGCCCTGCAATATACCGCAAGAACTGCACCTCCTGTTCAACATTCTCATATTTTAGGGCCAGAAAGCTTGCATTCATGATTACTTTGTTTGTGAGAGGCAGCTTTCGAAGCAGTGCTTTCGCACAAGCGAGGTAGAATGCGCGAGCTGCAAGGCGAAACATCTTTTTTTCCGCAGGGTCCCAGCCTTCCATTGCTTTCTCAGTATCCAAGCGGATTTGCGGCCGTGCCTTCCACAAGGCTCCATCATCCAAATTTAGTTTTGTCATTTCTTCAGCACTCTTGCCACAAAACGTTTCATTGCGTAAGACGCGACTCAAGACTCATCCCACCAGTGGCAGAATCTCATTATGAAGGATGTGCACAAGTGGCTCCTGCCTTTGGAACAAGTGCTGAAACCCAGTGAAAAGCTCAGCAGCATTGAGGCTTTATGGCCAAGGCCTCTTGCTGTTGTTCTTTTAGGCCCTCGGCACGCACAAAGGAATGCTTGAAATGGTAGTAAACATCTCTCACAAGCGGTTCCAAATCGCTGCAAAACGAGTCCAGCCCCTTTGAAAATGCGTTGTGCAGAGTGCACTCCCCAACGTCGACCATATTTGGGTTCATCTTTTGTTTGAGCTTTGATTTCACATTCTTTATGACATTAGGGCCATCGCTAAAGAAACAAAGTAGGCCTTGTCTTGGAAGCTCAGCGAGGGCATCCTCTCGGCACTCCACTATAATATCTCCAGTGGCCCGGCCAAGGTTAAAAGAATTCAAGTGTTCAACAACTACCTGCTGCCTACTCTCAGAGAAATATCTCACCAGCAAATCCCACTGCTGGACGTGCTGCTCCGGCTTTGGAGTTTCGTCAATCGTAAGGGAGAAAAAACCACTTGGCCGACACCACTCTGTCACAAGCTTTGATTTGAAGTAAGGCCCCAGACCATCGGATATGACAAAAGAAAGTTTGGCCCTTCCACAGTGAAAAATTTTGGCTACACCACTATCTGGAAACATTTTCTTGTACATGTCTGTTGCAGTGTCGCCCCAGCTATACGGAATGGCCTTTTGAAACAAGAAACATTGCAAATACAGCCTCAGCCTCACACACTTGATCTTGCAACACGGCACGAGGCATCTCCTGTGAAAAATCTATCGTGGCTTGCACACTCTTGGGCACTAGTAGCACACCACTTGAGTCTCTCAGCTTTGCCCCTGCCTCCAGATGCTTTTTCATGCCTGCATGGCGTTTAACAGAAGCAGTGCCATGCTGTGCGCAGGAAATGGTCACACTGCGAATGATGCAAAAAGATTCCGTGTCCTTTACACCTGGCCTACAGCAACAGCCGATCGCATCATTAACGCCATCCACTTCATTCAGCACTGATGCGCTGAATTTTGTACTCCGCCCTGTGAGGAAGACGAAAATTTGTCAGGAACAGTCCATTCTTACAAAAAAATATATAGTCCAAGACAATGTTCTTCAAGCCCGGAGCATAAGTTTTTTTATGCAACGAAAGCGAGACGTTAAACGCGTAAGTATGCAATATTGTAAGTGTACCCCTTAATTTACTTAAATATATACAGTCTACGCTCGTTACAACGGAGCCGCGAACAACAGACTCTCACATATAACGGTCGATATTTCAACCTTAGTTTGATCTACCTATATTAATAATATAGGTAGACCTGCAAACAACCTCCTGCAACAACTTGGCAAACAACAAAGGTCCTCCTGCAAACAACAAAGGTCCTCCTGCAACAACTTGGCATTCAAAACAATGCCATCACTGTGGAAGACAAATTGGCGTCAGATTTATCACCAAACTTGTCAAACGGGTCAATATGGTCTCAAAAAGAGCACTGGCTTTGAAGTTTTGAGGCAAACCAATGAATGTACACAACTTGAGAAGCAGCAGTAAGTTCGAAAAACTGTGAATTGGTAAACTTGATTCAGGGTATCAGGGTAAGAATATGCCACTGACACTCAACGCAGGCAGATGGATTTGTTTTGTGCCCATGTGAACGAGCGAGCCAGAAGCACAAGATCGCATTAAATGCTCGACCAATTCTCTTGCCTCAGATGCTGCTGGACGCAGTGCCGTCGCAAATAAACACCTGAAGTACCTTCAGAAAACCAACATACTTGGTTGGTTTTGGTTTGTTTTTTATTTATGTACTCCTTCCGAGTCATCATTATAGATGCAGCATCTGCTTTTTAACTCTTGTTTTTTAGGTTATTATATGCTGGGCCAGCGCACATGCTTCAACCTACCTTCACATATTTTTAGAGGCAAGCGTCATGCTGTGTGATAATCTGGACTGTCTCTTATCACCTCTGGTATACTCGGCTGTACCAATCTGCCATGGTACATGGCTATGATGTGGTTGTATTAGGGGGTCCTAGTGACTCCGATATTTGGTTGCTTAATCACTAATGTGATGCCCCATGATCACAAGTATTCATTTCTATAATTGACTTCAACTCACTCTAAAACATATTCTAATAAATGTAGCACGGACATATATACATACATGACCAAAATATACCCAGGGCCTAACTACAGTGTTGGCATATAAACGAAGAATTATAACTTATTTCACTTATTAAAATACAGTGTGTGGTACTTTACCCAATTATGACTCGAAGTAAACTGCACATACCTAAGTGGCGATGTAGGCTTGTTCGTTGTTCATGTTGAAATGAGCGAGTTGTAGCGCGAACAGGGACCAAAGATATGAGAAGGCACAATGAAGCACTACTTGTGTGTTTTCTTTGTGCTTTCTCGTGTATTTTTCCTTGTGCGTGCTACAACTCGCTCGTTGCACAAATCTGTTACCAAGCTTCTTATCGTCATTTATTTTACCTTTAAGGGCCTATGTCGGAGCATTACGTTATGGGTGGCATATTCATGCAGTCTCTACCATTCACTCAAACCATTACCAAAATGTTCACACCCTGAATGTATAACAGCTTTTATGATGAACAAGTTTCTCCAATTCTATTGTGTCAGCGAGCATCGACGACAATACATATCCTGACCTCTGCAATGACTGATCTGCTACAAATGATCTGAGTTTCATAAGCTGCGTGCTTTTGTACTTTCATGTTTAATATTGCACTACGTGAGACATCAGTATACTTTATGTGGCTTCGTTTTCAAATTTAAGTAACTTCAGGGTGATTGATGAACACACACACTTATGGAAATGCGAACCAGTGGGAGTTTGAATTTACCATGTTTGTTCCATTTCCTGTGGATAGCCAGGAGGTGCTCCAGCAATGACACCCTGTCTGAACCGCCACATGGAGGCCAGCTGTCACTGAGAAAACAAGGATTAATAATATTACCAGATGTTAGCTAGCAGCATCACATATGCAAGCCGACGTGTGTAGAACACAGCGCAAGACAGTTGAATTGACATGTTCATTAAGTGAATATTAATTTAAGACACAGGTAACTGCAGTCATCCCTGTTGCTGACTGTATGTCTCTTTGCGTGTTGTGTTGTGTTTAATGGCGCATAAGCAACTAAGGCTTTCATGCGCGAACCACAATGTAAAATTTCTTTTCGACAGTTGGGTCACCTGATCAACAGTCCTTGTCTGGGCAAGGACCCCCAGGATCTCAACAAATTAAAAAACCCCAGTCCTCTTCTCGGAGAAGAGAAGGTGAATGAGGTGTATCATAGTGTGAAATGAAGCGCAGGGTCAGATTCATAGTTTTTCGTGGACACCTGCTTCCCTTAAAAATCTAAAAACGTATGCCATATTTACTAGTGCGTCTTCGCCTAAAATTAATGATGGATGAAAAGGAATGTGTTCATTGTAAAACAAAGTAAAATATTTTTTTCTCAGTGTTTCGAGTTTCGTGCATGATATTAGTATGTGGTTTACGGTAAGTTCATCTCCGCATTTTTCACAAACAGACTTGTCTTGTTTTGTCAGTAGGAAATTGTAAGATGCGTGTGTCCAATGCGGAGGCGACATGACTTCGATGAAGCGTTTTTGGTGTGAGCATGGCTTCCATTATTCTGTTAGGTTTTACTAGATGTAGTTTATTGTTTACTTCTTTTTTGCATGTAGACTGCCATTTATTTCGTAGATTATGGAACACTAATTTCATGGAATCTTTGTAAAGAATTCTCACATTTATGATTTCTTTAAGCCGCGCTTTCGCTGCACATTCATCTGCTTTCTCATTGCCACTGATTCCGACGTGGCTCGGCACCCAACAAAATTTTATGTTGTGTCCTTGGCTTGTGGATCTTCTTATGTTATGTAGGATGTTGCCGATTAATGGTGTAATTGCATTTCTAGGCTGAAGTGCTGTGAGTACACTTAGTGAGTCTGTGTAAATGATGCTATTCTCAATGTTCTCATTTATTATTTTTTCTACAGCCACAGAGACTGCGTAACACTCGGCAGTGAAAATGAATGCACAATGAGGTAGGCGTACAGTTTTTTCCCAATTGCTTTCTATCACGGCACTTCCAACGTAGCCTGCTTTTTTGGAACCATCGGTATAAAATGTTGAGTGTTCCGCTTATTTTCATTTAGTGCTAAATATTCTTGTAGTATATGTTCATGCGGTGTTTGTTTTTTCTGAAACCGCGTTAATGTGAAGTCGCACACAGAGGGCAGGCAATAGCAAGGCGGAAGTGGATCGGGATTCTGGGCTATATGAGGCAATGTGGCCATTATATCTAATTCTTGGCATCTCTTTTCAAAGCGGAGAAGGAGTGGCCTTATTGCATGTGGTTTGTTGGTAAACAGTGTTCGCGATGGGCACCTTGTAACTATTTGGTAACAGAAATATTTTGGCAGTGAACGGATTTTTAGAATGTATGAGCATGTGAGCATATAGTTCTTCTATCTGAAAGTGGTGGTTCATTGGTTTCTACATACAGACTGTTTATGGGCGACGTCTTGTACGCACCAGTTGAAAGACGTAAACTTAAGTTATTTACTGGGTCCAGGCGGTTCAAGTTTGACTACCTTGCTGAACCATACACTATGGACCCATAGTCTAAGCGGGAGCGTATAACAGAGCGATAAATTTGTAGAAGGCATAGCCTATCAGAACCCCAGTGTTTGTGTGAAAGGACTTCAAGTATGTTCAGGGATCGAGATGCTTTCTTTTTAAGCGCGTTTATGTGCGGAAGGAAAGTGAGTTTTTTGTCAAAAGTTATACCGAGAAATTTGTGCTCATTTTGGACAGGCAATTCATGATGATGATATATGTTGTTTTCTGGCGCAAGGGCCAGCTATGGCCAAAGAGCGCCAAGACGTGGTGTAGTGAGTGAGCGATGGTATGATCAATGACAGTGGGTAGGTGTAGGGTGGCTGTAAAGGGGCCTAAAATCCTGCGCACTAAAGGTGCGTAAAAGACAAAATTAATAAGATCATGACAATGATGTGATAGGGGCGCAATGAATATAATATGGTATAAAAAAGCTGTGAGCGATACTAGGCACTACTGCCTCACAGAGACCCTTAGAAGCAAGAGCCTGGAGGAGAGTGCATTTCAAAATGCTGTCGCAGCAGCGTTCTCTGAAAGAGGACCCTGCTACGAATCTCTCGGGCGAAGAACTTGCAAAATGTCGATGTCGCTTAAAAAGGCTATAACTGATTCGTGCTGAAATACCGGGTCATTATGTAAAAACATCGCTGGGTGTAGGGGTATATTCTCTCTATAGGCTTGGACAAAGTGTTTCTTTCTTTCAGCTTCTAGTAGTGGACACTGTACTAGGATGTGAAGTACAGTAAGTACCTCCCCACATCTAGTACAGGTCGGGGGTTCGCCTCCAGACAACAAGTAATTGTGCGTGCCGTAAGTGTGTCCTATTCTGAGCCTACAGAATAGGACATCATTTCTTCTAGATTTCGTGGTGGATGGCCAGTTCCCTAAGCGAGGCTTAATTAAATGAAGTTTGTTTAGACTCTGGGCGTCCCACAAACGTTGCCAGTGGGCTCGAAGTCTCTTGCGTAGATATGGCTTCATATCGGGAACAGGGACGGGCATGGATGTGTTTCCAGCTTTTGCGTCAATGGATGTGGCAATCTGGTCTGCCAGTACATTTCCCTCGATGTCTCGGTGTCCTGGCACCCAGCACACCACAACATGCTGCCCAGACGCATAAATATTACATAGTAATGAATAAAGCGATACTATTACAGGATTTTTGTGCCTTTTCAGAGATTTTAAAGCTTTTACTACGCTCAGCGAGTCTGTGTAGATGATTGCTTTTGGTATTTTCGATTCTTTGATATGTTTAAGAGCCGACAGTATTGCATAAGCCTCTGCTGTGAAAATGCTCGTTTGGGGGTGCAGGGTGTCGGCATCTGAAAATGATGGGCCAACCGCTGCATAAGAGACGCCGGCATGAGACTTTGATGCATCGGTGTAAAATTCCGGACAGGAGTATTTATGCTGCAGTTCGAGGAAATGCATTCGAATGTGTGCAACCGGGGCGTGCTTCGTAACATGTAAAAAGGACAAATCACAGTCGACAATCTGCCACTGCCACGGTGAGACCTGTGTAGTGGGTGTCATTAGACGATGTTCAAAGAGTGGGACATCCATTTCCTCAGCCAGACTTCTCACACGCAACGAGAAGGGCTCTCTTACTGCAGGTCGGTTATGAAAGAGGTGGGAGCTGGACAAATCATTTACGGTGGAATATGAGGGATGTTCACTGTTTGCATTCACTCTAAGGAAATACATGAAAGCTGTGTAGGTCCTCTGCAAGTGGAGGGACCACTCATTGGATTCCACGTAAAGGCTTTCTACAGGGCTTGTCCTAAAGGCACCTGTAGACAAGCGAATACCTAGATGGTGGATGGGGTCCAGCATCTTCAACGCGGTTGGGGTGGCTGACTGATAAATTATGGCCCCGTAGTCTAGGCGTGTTCGTATGAGGCTTTTATACAAATTTAACAGACACTTTCTGTCACTACCCCATGTAGTGCGTGACAACACTTTTAAAATATTCATTGTTTTCATGCACTTGTTTTTTAGATGTTTAGGTGTGGTATGAATGTTAGCTTTGTGTCAAGAATAATGCCTAGGAATTTATGTTCCGTTTTTACAGGTAGACGCTGTCCTTGCAGGTCAATGTCGGGGTCGGGGTACAGTCCTCTCTTTCTAGAAAAAAGGACGCAGGTGCTCTTTTGTGGATTTAAGCAGAATCCATTCTCGTCTGCCCATTTAGCCACCTTGTTCAGACCAAGTTGAACCTGCCGCTCACAGATTGCAAGGTTGCATGATTTAAATCCAATCTGTATATCATCGACGTTATTATATGCTGGGCCAGCGCACATGCTTCAACCTACCTTCACATATTTTTAGAGGCAAGCGTCATGCTGTGTGATAATCTGGACTGTCTCTTATCACCTCTGGTATACTCGGCTGTACCAATCTGCCATGGTACATGGCTATGATGTGGTTGTATTAGGGGGTCCTAGTGACTCCGATATTTGGTTGCTTAATCACTAATGTGATGCCCCATGATCACAAGTATTCATTTCTATAATTGACTTCAACTCACTCTAAAACATATTCTAATAAATGTAGCACGGACATATATACATACATGACCAAAATATACCCAGGGCCTAACTACAGTGTTGGCATATAACGAAGAATTATAACTTATTTCACTTATTAAAATACAGTGTGTGGTACTTTACCCAATTATGACTCGAAGTAAACTGCACATACCTAAGTGGCGATGTAGGCTTGTTCGTTGTTCATGTTGAAATGAGCGAGTTGTAGCGCGAACAGGGACCAAAGATATGAGAAGGCACAATGAAGCACTACTTGTGTGTTTTCTTTGTGCTTTCTCGTGTATTTTTCCTTGTGCGTGCTACAACTCGCTCGTTGCACAAATCTGTTACCAAGCTTCTTATCGTCATTTATTTTACCTTTAAGGGCCTATGTCGGAGCATTACGTTATGGGTGGCATATTCATGCAGTCTCTACCATTCACTCAAACCATTACCAAAATGTTCACACCCTGAATGTATAACAGCTTTTATGATGAACAAGTTTCTCCAATTCTATTGTGTCAGCGAGCATCGACGACAATACATATCCTGACCTCTGCAGTGACTGATCTGCTACAAATGATCTGAGTTTCATAAGCTGCGTGCTTTTGTACTTTCATGTTTAATATTGCACTACGTGAGACATCAGTATACTTTATGTGGCTTCGTTTTCAAATTTAAGTAACTTCAGGGTGATTGATGAACACACACACTTATGGAAATGCGAACCAGTGGGAGTTTGAATTTACCATGTTTGTTCCATTTCCTGTGGATAGCCAGGAGGTGCTCCAGCAATGACACCCTGTCTGAACCGCCACATGGAGGCCAGCTGTCACTGAGAAAACAAGGATTAATAATATTACCAGATGTTAGCTAGCAGCATCACATATGCAAGCCGACGTGTGTAGAACACAGCGCAAGACAGTTGAATTGACATGTTCATTAAGTGAATATTAATTTAAGACACAGGTAACTGCAGTCATCCCTGTTGCTGACTGTATGTCTCTTTGCGTGTTGTGTTGTGTTTAATGGCGCATAAGCAACTAAGGCTTTCATGCGCGAACCACAATGTAAAATTTCTTTTCGACAGTTGGGTCACCTGATCAACAGTCCTTGTCTGGGCAAGGACCCCCAGGATCTCAACAAATTAAAAAACCCCAGTCCTCTTCTCGGAGAAGAGAAGGTGAATGAGGTGTATCATAGTGTGAAATGAAGCGCAGGGTCAGATTCATAGTTTTTCGTGGACACCTGCTTCCCTTAAAAATCTAAAAACGTATGCCATATTTACTAGTGCGTCTTCGCCTAAAATTAATGATGGATGAAAAGGAATGTGTTCATTGTAAAACAAAGTAAAATATTTTTTTCTCAGTGTTTCGAGTTTCGTGCATGATATTAGTATGTGGTTTACGGTAAGTTCATCTCCGCATTTTTCACAAACAGACTTGTCTTGTTTTGTCAGTAGGAAATTGTAAGATGCGTGTGTCCAATGCGGAGGCGACATGACTTCGATGAAGCGTTTTTGGTGTGAGCATGGCTTCCATTATTCTGTTAGGTTTTACTAGATGTAGTTTATTGTTTACTTCTTTTTTGCATGTAGACTGCCATTTATTTCGTAGATTATGGAACACTAATTTCATGGAATCTTTGTAAAGAATTCTCACATTTATGATTTCTTTAAGCCGCGCTTTCGCTGCACATTCATCTGCTTTCTCATTGCCACTGATTCCGACGTGGCTCGGCACCCAACAAAATTTTATGTTGTGTCCTTGGCTTGTGGATCTTCTTATGTTATGTAGGATGTTGCCGATTAATGGTGTAATTGCATTTCTAGGCTGAAGTGCTGTGAGTACACTTAGTGAGTCTGTGTAAATGATGCTATTCTCAATGTTCTCATTTATTATTTTTTCTACAGCCACAGAGACTGCGTAACACTCGGCAGTGAAAATGAATGCACAATGAGGTAGGCGTACAGTTTTTTCCCAATTGCTTTCTATCACGGCACTTCCAACGTAGCCTGCTTTTTTGGAACCATCGGTATAAAATGTTGAGTGTTCCGCTTATTTTCATTTAGTGCTAAATATTCTTGTAGTATATGTTCATGCGGTGTTTGTTTTTTCTGAAACCGCGTTAATGTGAAGTCGCACACAGAGGGCAGGCAATAGCAAGGCGGAAGTGGATCGGGATTCTGGGCTATATGAGGCAATGTGGCCATTATATCTAATTCTTGGCATCTCTTTTCAAAGCGGAGAAGGAGTGGCCTTATTGCATGTGGTTTGTTGGTAAACAGTGTTCGCGATGGGCACCTTGTAACTATTTGGTAACAGAAATATTTTGGCAGTGAACGGATTTTTAGAATGTATGAGCATGTGAGCATATAGTTCTTCTATCTGAAAGTGGTGGTTCATTGGTTTCTACATACAGACTGTTTATGGGCGACGTCTTGTACGCACCAGTTGAAAGACGTAAACTTAAGTTATTTACTGGGTCCAGGCGGTTCAAGTATGACTACCTTGCTGAACCATACACTATGGACCCATAGTCTAAGCGGGAGCGTATAACAGAGCGATAAATTTGTAGAAGGCATAGCCTATCAGAACCCCAGTGTTTGTGTGAAAGGACTTCAAGTATGTTCAGGGATCGAGATGCTTTCTTTTTAAGCGCGTTTATGTGCGGAAGGAAAGTGAGTTTTTTGTCAAAAGTTATACCGAGAAATTTGTGCTCATTTTGGACAGGCAATTCATGATGATGATATATGTTGTTTTCTGGCGCAAGGGCCAGCTATGGCCAAAGAGCGCCAAGACGTGGTGTACTTACTGAATGAGCAATCGTATGATGAATGTCAGTGGATAGGTGTAGGGTGGCTGTAAAGGGGCCTAAAATCCTGCGCACTAAAGGTGCGTAAAAGACAAAAATACTAAGATCATGACAATGACGTGATAGGGGCGCAATGAATATAATATAGTATAAAAAAGTTGTAAGAGATACAAGGCACTACTGCCTCACAGGGACCCTTAGAAGCAAGGGCCTGGAAGAGAGTGCATTTCGAATATGCTGTCGCAGCAGCGTCCTCTGAAAGAGGATGCCACTACGAATCTCTCGGGCGAAAAACTTGCAAAATGTCGAGGTCGTTTAAAAAGGCTAAAACTGAATCGTGCGGAAATATCGGGTCATTATGTAAAAACATCGCTGGGTGAAGGGGTATATTCTCTTTATAGGCTTGAAGAAAGTGCTTTTTTCTTTCAGGTTCTATTAGTGGACACTGTACTAGGATGTGAAGTACAGTAAGTGCTTCCCCACATCTAGTACAGGTTGGGGGTTCGCATCCAGACAACAGGTAATTATGCGTGCTGTAAGTGTGTCCTTTCTGAGCCTACAGAATAGGACATCATTTCTTCTAGATTTCGTGGTCGATGGCCAGTTTCCTAAATGGGGCTTAATTAAATGGAGCTTGTTATGAGTCTGGCCGTCCCACAAACGCTGCCAATGGACTCGAAGTCTCTTGCGTAGATATGGCTTCATATCATGAACAGGGACGGGCATAGATGTGTTGCCAGCTTTTGCCTCGACGGATGTGGCAAGCTGGTCTGCCAGTACATTTCCCTCGATGTCTCGGTGTCCTGGCACCCAGCACACCACAACATGCTGCCCAGACGCATAAATACTACATATGACTGAATAAAGCGATACTATTACGGGATTTTTGTGCCTTTTAAGAGATTTTAAAGCTTTTACTACGCTCAGCGAGTCTGTGTAGATGATTACTTTGGGTATTTTCGAGTCCTTGATATGTTTAAGAGCCGACAGTATTGCATAAGCCTCTGCTGTAAAAATGCTCGTTTGTGGGTGCAGGGCGTCGGCATCTGAAAATGATGGGCCAACCGCTGCATAAGAGACGCCAGCATGAGACTTTGATGCATCGGTGTAAAATTTCGGACAGGAGTATTTATGCTGCAGTTCAAGGAAGTGCATTCGAATGTGTGCAACGGGGGCGTGCTTCGTAACATGTAAAAAGGACAAATCACACTCTACAATCTGCCACTGCCACGGTGCGACCTGTATAGTGGGTGTCATTAGACGATGTTCAAAAAGTGGGACATCCATTTCCTCAGCCAGACTTCTCACACGCAACGAGAAGGGCTCTCTTACTGCAGGGCGGTTATGAAAGAGGTGGGAGCTGGACAAATCATTTACGGTGGAATATGAAGGATGTACACTGTTTGCGTTCGCTCTAAGGAAATATATGAAAGCTGTGTAGGTCCTCTGCAAGTGGAGGGACCACTCATTGGATTCCACGTAAAGGCTTTCTACAGGGCTTGTCCTAAAGGCACCTGTAGACAAGCGAATACCTAGATGGTGGATGGGGTCCAGCATCTTCAACGCGGTTGGGGTGGCTGACTGATAAATTATGGCCCCGTAGTCTGGGCGTGTTCGTATGAGGCTTTTATACACGTTTAAGAGACATTTTTTGTCGCTACCCCATGTAGTTTGTGACAACACTTTTAAAACATTCATTGTTTTCATGCACTTGTTTCTTAGATATTTTAGGTGTGGTATGAATGTCAGCTTTGTGTCAAGAATTATGCCTAAGAATTTATGTTCCGTTTTTACAGGTAGACTCTGTCCTTGCAGGTGAATGTCGGGGTCGGGGTACAGTCCTCTCTTTCGAGAAAAAAGGACGCAGGTGCTCTTTTGTGGATTTAGGCAGAACCCATTCTCGTCTGCCCATTTAGCCACCTTGTTCAGACCAAGCTGAACCTGCCGCTCACAGATGGCAAGGTTGCACGATTTAAATCCAATCTGTACATCATCGACGTACGTTGAATAGAACATGTTGCGTGGGATGCATAGACGCAAGGAATTCATTTTTATAATAAAGAGAGTGCAACTGAGCACCCCACCCTGCGGCACTCCGGTTTCCTGCACAAAAGGTCGCGATAAAGCATTGCCAACTCGAACACGGAATGTGCGATTCAGCAGATAACTTTCAATCACATTTAGCATATTACCACGTATACCAAAGTGGGAGAGGTCTCTCAGTATCCCAAACCGCCATGTGGTGTCGTAGGCCTTTTCCATGTCTAGGAATACAGACAGAAAGAACTGTTTGTGAACAAAAGCTTCGCGTATCTGCGCCTCAATACGTATCAAATGGTCAGTGGTGGATCGACCCTCGCGAAAACCGCACTGGTATGGGTCAAGTAGTTTGTTTGATTCTAGGAAATGTAGTAGGCGACGGTTTATCATTTTTTCGAAGACTTTGCAGAGACAGCTAGTTAGTGCTATAGGCCGGTAACTCGAAACAGACGATGGATCCTTGCCCTGTTTCAGGATAGGGATCACTATGGCCTCTTTCCAGGCAGACGGGATCTCACCGGAAGACCATACAGTGTTGTAGAGGGAAAGGAGGGTTTTCTGTGTTTCATGGGGAAGGTGCTTCAGCATTTCATATATTACACGGTCAGCTCCTGGAGCAGAATTATTGCAGCAGTTTAGTGATGCCTATAGCTCAGCTAATCTTAATGGCTCGTTATATGGCTCATGTTTTTTGCATTTTCGTTCCAGCTTCTGTCCTTCTATTCTGGCTTTGTATCGTTTAAACGTTTCGGAATAGTGCGATGAGCTGGACACTAGTTGAAAATGTGCGCCCAGGAGGTTCGCTTGGTCTTCCAAGCTGTCGCCCTGTGTGCTTACCAAAGGGAGTGAATATGTTTGTCGTCCTCTTACCTTATTTACCCTGTTCCAGACTTTGGATTCATCTGTATACGAGTTGATACCTGATAAAAACTTCTGCCAGCTCTCTCTTCTGGCCTGTCGGCGCGTTCTCCTGCCTTCGGACTTTACCTTCTTAAAATTCATAAGATTCTCCGCAGTAGGAGAATCACGTAACAACCCCCACGCTTTGTTCTGTTTCTTACGAGCGTTCCTACATTCGTCGTTCCACCATGGGACACGGCGTTTGCATGCCACACCACTGATTTCGGATATGGATTTAGAGGCGGCATCAATTATAAAGGTAGTGAAATACTCAACAGCAGCATCAATTCCTAACGAAGAGATGTCAGCCCAGGAGATGCTACTAGTAAGAGTGCGAAATTTCTCCCAATCGGCTGTACCAACCTTCCATCGAGGGGCTTGTGGTGAAGACTCATTTTCTTTGGTTGTTCTAAGTAGTATTGGGAAATGATCGCTCCCGTCAGGATTTTTGATGACTTCCCATTTAAGTTCAGAAAATAGAGACGGGGAAGCTATGCTAAGGTCAATAGAAGAAAAGGTTCTGTTTGCGATACAGTAAAACGTAGGTTCCTTCTTATTCAGGAGACACGCGCCAGAGGAGAAAAGAAATTGTTCAACAAGACGACCTCGCGCATCGATACGAGAGTCGCCCCACAGACTACTGTGCGCATTGAGATCGCCAAGAACAAGATAAGGTTCTGGCAATTCGTCTATAAAGGACTGAAATTCATGTTTGTGTAAGTGGTAATGTGGGGGTATGTAAAGCGAGCAAATGGTTATGAGTTTGTTTAGAAGAACAAGTCGAACTGCCACTGCTTCAAGGGGCGTTTGTAGCTGCAAACGTTGACATGCTATGTTTTTGTGAATCACAATGGCAACGCCTCCTGATGATGCGAGAGCATCATCGCGATCTTTACGAAACGTAACATACTGTCGGAGAAAGTTCGTATGTTTTGATTTTAAGTGCGTTTCCTGTACACACAGCACTTTCGGATTTTGTTGGTAAAGAAGTTCTTGGATATCGTCGAGGTTCCTAAGAAGGCCTCTTACGTTCCACTGCATAATTTTCGTGTCCATAATGAAGTTGAATTGGTGCTGTGTGTACGAAACGAAACGTGTTTTAGCCTACAGAGCCGTTTGCGGCCCTGTAATTTTGGTTTTGTCTTTTCTAGAGCGGTCCAAAGAATTTGGCCGCTATTTAGGTGCTGGCTGCACCACCTTGCTTGGAGTAGTGTCCATAGCCTCTTGCGAAGCGCTGGACACTCGCTCTAACGAGCGATGTGTACGTCGTGTAGCCTTCGCCTCGAGGGACGAAGGCTGTGGCCTCACCAGCCCGGAGGCCGATGGGTCCTCCTTAGCCTCTGAGCTGCGATGGCTGCTGCCAGCGCTAGTGGAGGCCTCGGGTGTGACCGATTTCGAGAGGGGCAGGGCAGCCTTAGCTGCTCCCACCATGGGGGCGGGTGGCAGTCCCCTCAGTACGCTGCGCGTGCCTTGGGCGACCGCCGGGGTCCGTCGTGATGCTGCCCCCTGTCGCACCACTTCGGCAAAAGAAGTTTTCATTGAAAATGAAGGTGAAAGACGCTGTCGTGCTTCCCTGAAACTGATGTTCTCTTTGACTTTGATAGTGATTATCTCTTTTTCTTTCTTCCAGGCTGCGCAAGATCTGGAATATGCAGGGTGGTTGCCATCGCAGTTCGCGCAATGGGCCTCAGCAGTGCATTCATCAGCAGAGTGATCTTTTGTAGCGCATTTCGCACAAGTTGGTTGTCCTCGGCAGCTTTGAGAGGCATGGCCAAACCTCTGACATTTGTAGCAGCGTCGTGGATTTGGAATGTAAGGTCTTACACGCAGTTTGAGGTAGCCTGTTTCTATTGCATCCGGGAGTGTGCTAGAGCCAAATGTAAGTACTATGTGTTTGGTTGGTAATTCTTTGTTGTCGCGCCTGATTTTTATGCGTTGTACATTTATAACGTTTTCTTCTTTCCATCCATTCAGGAGTTCTTCGTCAGTCAAATCCATGAGGTCGTTGTCTGAAACCACACCCTTGACGGTGTTCATTGTTCGGTGTGCGCTGACAGATATGGTTTTATCGCCAAATGCCACCAGGTTTGTGAGTTTCTCGTACTGCATTTTGCTTTTTAGTTCAATCAGAAGGTCACCACTAGCCATCTTGGTGGCTTTGTAGCCACTTCCAATGACCTCAGTGAGACATTTTGACACTAAGAAGGGTGAGATGTTTGTAGCTTTTTTGTCAGTGTTTTCACAATGAATCACGTGGAAACGTGGGAAAGTTTCAGTGGTCTTTGCGAAGAAGTTCAGGGATTCATCGGTGCGCCCTCTTTTAAAAAGAGGGCGATCAGGGAGTTTGGGGTATGAGGATGCCATACAGATTAAAATGATTTCGGCAGCGGTGCCAGCCGCCCACCGTGGAGCCCAACAAGGGGACGCGACAGGGTTGTTATGAACAAGACCTGCCAACGCCAGCTGTACACAACCACTATAACCAAATATGATATAACCAAGGTTGGCTATCTCACACAAGGTTAACCCTAGCTGCCTGGAAAATCAGAAGTTCAGAAGTGAGAAGGAGACAGGAAAGATTCAAAGTGAGAGAACAAGACGAAGGATTGAAGAGGAGGACAGGAAAAGGCAACTACCGATTTCCCCCGGGTGGGTCAGTCCGGGGGTGCCGTCTACGTGAAGCCGAGGCCAAAGGGGTGTGTTGCCTCTGCCGAGGGGCCTTAAAGGTCCAAACACCCGGCTTCGGCTCAACCCCCAGGATCCCCTTTTCCCCGGACACGGCTAAGCCACGCACGGTTAAACGCGGGAGGGTCCGACCCTCATGTGCTCGGGTCCGTGGTGTCGCAACACACCAAACGCCTGCTGACGCAGACGCCCCTGCGGGGTTCATGCACAGTTATTCCAAGATGTGGCTCCAGGTATACACAGCATAGTGTAATTGTTTTGAAATGTGTGAAGGATGGCTGCCACAGCTTCTAATCTGGTTTTAAGCTGATGTACTCGAGCTGCGACCCCATTTTTAACTGTAATAGCAACGCCACCCGAGAGCCTGCTCTCGGTCGCGGCGGAAGACTTTATAGTTTTTGAGTATGTTTTCGTGTTTAGGACCTAAGTTTGTGTCTTGTAGACACAAGGCGACGGGTGAGTGTGTGGCTAGTATGTCTTTTATGTAATTTAGGTTATGTAAAAGTCCCCTGCAATTCCAGTGTATGAAAGCCGTCTTGTAAATTATATGTGTCGAGTAAAAGAAGACCAAGGTAGTGCTTTTAGGCCCCGTGATTCGGGGCTTCTCTCTTTTGTGGCGTTCTGGGGAGCCCCGTCGTTCATTCGACGTCGACGGCACAGGGCTGCCTTGACTTGTGTCCATTGTATCCTCAGATACGCTGGACGTCCGTGCTGCACGCACGGGTGTGTTCGAGCTGGGCCTCGCTGTGTGGAGAGAGGCCTTGAGGCTTGCTGACCTGGGGGCCTGCACAGCCTGCTTTTGATGGGGTGGCGCAGCACTAGCTACTTCCACCGAATGCGCTGGAGGCTCTGCCCCAGTCTCACTGCGTGTGACTTGGGCAGGCCCTGGGGGCCGCTGTGCTGCCGCGCCATTTTGCAGCACAATGGAATAACTTTTTTTCTGCACCAACGAAAGTCGCTTCCGCGCTTCTCTGAAAGTGATATTTTCTTTTACTTTGAGTGTGATGATCTCTTTCTCTTGGTTCCATGTTGGGCAAGCACACCAGTAAGCAGGATGACTGCCCTCGCAGTTTACACAGAGGTGTGGTTGAACTTCACAATTGTCTGAGGGGTGGTCATGGGAAGCACACTTACCGCATGTGGTTTGGCCCCGGCAGCTCTGTGAGCCGTGGCCATACCTTTGGCATTTGAAGCAGCGTCGTGGGTTGGGGATGTATGGTCGAAGTTTCAGTTTGGAGTAGCCTACCTCCACAAAGTCAGGCAGTATGCTCAATGCGAATGTTAGGACGAAGTGCTTTGTTTCGATTTCCTTGCCTTTCCGTCTGATTTTTATTCTGTACACATTTGTGACATGTTGTTCTTTGAGTCCGTTTAGGAGTTCTTCGGTCACATACTTTAGGTCATCATCAGAAATGACGCCACGAGCAGTATTCAGTGATCGGTGGGCGCTGATAGCTATAGGAATGTCCCCAAAGGCTGTTACTCCTGAAAGCTTCTCGTATTGATGTTGGTACAACACCTCCAAAAGAAGGTCCCCATTGGCTAACTTCTTTATTTTATATCCTTGTCCTATGGCGTCAATTAGGGTTCTTGTAACATTGAAAGGAGAGGCATGTCGTGCAGTAATTTCTGAGTGTTCACTATGGATTACATGGAATCTGGGGAAGTTGGTTTTGTCCTTCGTGAAGAACTGAACAGTGATATCGGTGCGCCCCGTTTTGTGCGGAGGGCGATCAATTGAAGAAAATGAACTAGCCATAAAAATTATGCCTTTTTCGGCCACGGTACCAGCCGCCCACCACGGAGCCCAACGAGGGGACGCGTCGGGAACTTGCAAGCAAGTCCTGCCCACGCCAGCTGTATACCGCAACTATAACCCAATATGGCGTAACTCAGGGTAGTTAGCCACACAAGGTTAACCCTAGCCGCCAGGAAAAAGAACTAAGAAGGGAGGAGACAGGAAAGTTGAGGGAAAGAGGATAGGAAAATGAAAGATGGAGAGGAGGACAGGAAAAGGTGACTGCCGATTTCGCCCGGTCGGGTGAGGGCGGAGGTGTCGTCTATGTGAAGCAGAGGCCAAAGAGATGTGTTGCCAGGGGGCCTTAAAGGTCCAAACACCCGGCATTAGCTCAACCTCCAGGATCCCCCTTTCCTCAGACACGGCTAAGCCACGCACGGCAACGCGTGGGAGGGTCCAACCTACGTGTGCTCGGGTACGTGGTGGCGCAACTCACCAAACGCTTGCTGACGTAGACGCCCCTGCGGGTATGTCTCTTTGCAGAGTAACGCAAATAGGCGTGCAGCTTACATGATATATGAAGCTCAAGTGCACTGTGTAGGTTATCAAGTTAGCTGTTCTTCTCTAGAAGTCTTTGTGATCAGTACACGTGATGCCATATGCACTGAAATGTGATGGTAAAGAACACAGCGCTCCCAGTCATTCCATGAATTCATACTATTTATTACTGCAGCTACGTGATAGCAGAAGGCCGTATGCACTAGTTCAAAGAGCTGCCTAAAACAGGGTGCATGCCATAATTGATTACATGAGTCAGTGGAAAAATGTCATTTGATGGCTGCCACTAGACCTGGGAATGGTTAAGTAGCGTGTGTGTGTTAAGTAGTGCTGCAAAGTGCTACTCACTGCTGGTTCCTAATTCCTTACATAACATTCACTATGTCAAAGAACAATGCCACTAAGTCCTGACCTGTCTCTCATGCAGATAAAGGTTACGCATTTGCTTAAGTTGTGCCTGCAGGCTGTGAAAAAAAGTTGTCTAAAAGAAAATTTAGCACATGGACAAGAATGTCAAAACAAATTTTAACAGCACTAAAGTTGCAGTATAGTGGCGACATGTCACAGAATAATTCGATAGAACCATGAAAATTTCTGTTAAATTGAAATCTTGCCTATATTGTGTGTTGTACCCATGTATTAGTACTATGACAAATTTAGGCTCTAAGTTGACAGATGAAGCGACAAACTTAAAATGTCGACGTGCATGCATGCTAAAAGGCAGTTTCCGTGTTTCATTACATTTTCCAAACTCTTCCAGAGCTGTTGTATACTCTATGAGTACAAAGCATGGCTCGATAATAGAATAAACTGCACAGTATGTGCTGCCATGCTAACAAATTCGTAAAAGAAAAACAAGGAAAGCTTCTGCTGTCGTGATTTTACGATTAGGTGGGCTCAAATACTACACGAACACTTATATCGAAAAAAAATTGCTTCCAACAAATGCAAGCAACGTGTGCAGTCAGCCCTATTATAACAGTTACCTACTCATGTTGTCGTCAGCTGAAAAGCAGATGAAAGCACACTGGCTCAGGCTGAGCCATCTGCCTTTCCTGTAAATGACTCCTTGCACTCTCAACCTCATTTTGACACTCCCTTTAGTCACGGTGTAGACATTTTGTGCGCGACTTATTTTTGCCATCTCTGCGCAGTTGTGGCAAGGAAATGACCAGAAAAACTAATCTTAGGGTAAATTTAACTATATGCTTACCTCAAGTACCTTCATTTCACTTCTGAGGGAAATGTATCGCTACCGAAGAAAGCTTTGGAGAAGGCAATACAGTGTTTGACGGGAGCAGGGGTGCAACCGCCAAAATAGGATTTGGAGCACGAAAATCTTGCTTTTGGAGCAGGAAGATCTAAATTTGGAGCAGGTTACGATAAAAAAACTCAGTTTTGGAGCACTAAATCCAAAATTTGGAGCAGTTTCACAAATAATGTTTACTTTTGCAATAGAAAACAAAGATGTGCAAATGACGTCAGTGCAATCAGCGGACGTCCTGAAAGTGACCAATGAATTCTGCAGAAACCTGAAAGATGTGGTGCATGTTGAATTTGCACCAATGTTCGTCCAAATGAAAGTATCTACAGGACCAAGCAAAAAAAGACAAAAACAAAGAATGGCATATAAACTGCAAACAATATTTTTATTTGTACACCATGGTGCTGTTATCTATGAGTATCATTTGACCACCCACCAGCCTATCGCATCACTATCCCAAAAGTAACTATACAAAATAGCTCTTGTACCTGAGCAGCATCTATATCTACTATAGACTAGAATACAATATGACTAGAAGCTAACTAGCAGCTTGATGTGATTGACATGATATCAACGCTTTGATTTCTTCACTTTTTTGAGTGATCAAGTCCTGCTCAAGACATGCATTTCCTTTTGTTAGGAGCACATGGCCACTTGCTACTTTGTTGATGTCTTTTTGCTTGACACCCAAGCTGATTATATCTTCTGCACTAGTAAGCAATGCCTTGCTGGCTGCCACTTGGTCCTCTAATGCTTTTTTTTCAGCTTCATGAGGAGGCTGCTCCGAGGCAGGCTCTTCTGCTGCCTTCCGCTTGTTTGTGACTTCAGCACTTATCCGCTGCGCATACATTGCACGAGATTGCTTTACACTCTTCAGAAGGTCAGAGTTGAGAGGCACCTTGGTCGCGTCACCAGCGCTGAAGATAACTTTTCACATGGCACATTCCATTAATGCTAGAAATGCTCAGCGAGCTCCGGCCATCGACAAGATGCTTTTTCTCACTGAAGCCCCGTTCTAAGTCAGCGTTTCCGTGGGGTAGAGAGAGAAGCGCCTTTATCAGCTTAGAGAGCAAAGGGCATCTCGGGGCACCTGCTATTGTCTTCAGGCAAAATATCCTTGCCCAGTAATGATCGACCTTCCCTTCAAAGTGCGAGGCGCCTCTGTCAGCATCACACTTAAGCATGCTATTCATCAATCACCGATGACACCTGATCGTCACCTATGACCTGAGGCTGCAATTTCCCTGCAATATACCGCAAGGACTGCACCTCCTGTTCAACATTATCTTTTTAGGGCCAGAAAGATTGCATGCATAATTGCTTTGTGAGAGGCAGCTTTCGAAGCAGTGCCTTCGCACAAGCGAGGTAGAATGCGCGAGCTCCAAGGCGAAACATCTTTTTTCCACAGGGTCCCAGCCTTCTATTGCTTTCTCAGTATCCAAGGCGATTTCCGGCCGTGCCTTCCACAGGGCTCCATCATCCAAATTGAGTTTCGTCATTTCTTCAGCACTCTTGCCACAAAACGTTTCATTGCGTAAGACACGACTCAAGACTCATCGCACCAGTGGCAGAATCTCATTATGAAGAATGTGCACAAGTGGCTCCTGCCTTTGGAACAAGTGCTGAAACCTAGTGAAAAGGTCAGCAGCATTTCTTAAAAACAACCCTTTTGCGTAAAGGGTCTTCTTTCTAAAAGCTGCGGCAAGTTTGCTGTGCCGAGTCTGGGCATCTTGTTGCCACGCAACAGTGTTCTTCTCCAAAAAGAAAGACTGCAAGGCACTGAACTGTTGTTGCACGCGGGCTAGTGAGTCTTGTAATGTCAGCCAGCGGTTTGATATATTTCAGAGAAAAACATGATGCTTTATGCCCAAGACCTGTTCCTGTTGTTCTTTTAGGCCCTTGGCACGCACAGAGGAATGCTTGAAAAGGTAGTAAACATCTCTCACAAGTGGTTCCACATCGCTGCAAAACGAGTCCAGCCCCTTTGAAAATGCGTTGTGCAGAGTGCACTCCCCAACGTCGACCAGATTTGGGTTGATCTTTTGTTTGAGCTTTGATTTCACATTCTTCATGACATTAGGGCCATCGCTAAAGACACAAAGTAGGCCTTGTCTTGGAAGCTCAGCGAGGGCATCCTCTCGGCACTCCACTATAATATCTCCAGTGGCCCGGCCAAGGTTAAAAGAATTCAAGTGTTCAACAACTACCTGCTGCCTACTCTCAGAGAAATATCTCACCAGCAAATCCAACTGGTGGACGTGCTGCTCCGGCTTTGGAGTTTCGTCAATCATAAAGGAGAAAAAAACAGTTGGCCGACAGAACTCTGTCACAAGCTTTGATTTAAAGTAAGGCCCCAGACCGTCGGATATGACGTAAGAAAACTTGTCCCTTCTACAGTTAAAATTTTTGGCTACACCACTACCGGGAAACATTTTCTTGTACATGTCTGTTGCAGTGTCGCCCCAGCTATACGGAATGGCCTTTTGAAACAACAAACATTGCAAATAAAGCCTCAGCCTCACACACTGATCTTGCAACGCGGCACCAGGCATCCCCTGTGCAAAATCTATCGTGGCTTGCACACTCTTGGGCACTAGTAGCACACCACTTGAGTCTCTCAGCTTTGCCCCTGCCTCCAGATGCTTTTTCATGCCTGCATGGCGTTTAACAGAAGCAGAGCCATGCTGTGCACAGGAAATTGTCACACTGTAAATGATGCAAAAAGGTTCCGTGTCCTTTACACCTCGCCTACACCAACAGCCGATTGCATCAGTGTTGCCATCCACTTCATTCAGCACCGATGCGCTGAATTTTGTACTCCGCCTTGTGAGGAAGACGGAAATTTGTCAGGATCAGTCCATTCTTACAAAAATATATATAGTCCAAGACAATGTTCTACAAGTCCGGAGCATAAGTTTTTTTATGCAACGAAAGCCGTGCAATGAGACGTTAAACGAGTAAGTATGCAATATTGTAAATGTACCCCTTCATTTTCTTAACTATATATACAGTCTACGCTCGTTTCAACGGAGCCGCGTACAACAGACTTCTGCATGTAACGGTCGATATAGTTTTCCACGCATTGGATGGCCTGCTATGAACGTTGCTCGATCGCTCCGTCGCTGACCGTTGTCCATATTATAAAATCATCCGCGCACAGCGTGTGATGCAATCTTTCGATTTGAAGCAATCGGTCGGTTAACCCCAGCAGGACGAGGTTGAAACGCATCGGCGAGAACACTGAGCCCTGCGGAGGCACAGTAATGACGTTTGGCCTGTGTGGGTGCGCAGTTGTCGCTTTAGATTTAATTTTGTCCAATAATATCTGCCTTTCAAGCACCAAGGTCTTCGAAGTGGTATTGTTCTTAATACATGTGACCTGTAACTTTTATGTTCACACACATAAGTACACTTTTCATTTCATAACCAATGGTTTTCAATGTACGTTGGTATTGTAGAGGTCTCATATACAATTTAGGTGACATCAAAGACATCAAGTTTTGCAAGTCACACTCTCTCTGCGGGAAACGAACTTAAGTCCAAAATACACTCAAATTATTAAAGGTTTGACCCTTATCCGAAGGGACCGTGCATGTTCGTACCGTTTGTCAGGAGTTGTCGCAGTAGTCGTTTAGGGCGGCACTCCTACCGGAAATGTCCAATTGAACACATCTTTCGAGGCTGTAGCCGTCACCGTTCTGTCACACAAAACCATCACCTTTTATTCACTGTTCACTGCAACCCATCCCTATTTTACTAATAAACACCTCTAAACTTTAACAGCACAGTTACCGGACTTTTGTACTGGTAGGAGATTTTAATACGCGTTATAATTTTGAGGCAATGTCAAAACTGATCAAAGTCGGCAGCTCGGTGAAGATTTAATTCTGTTCAATGATATCTGCTTTCTCTATAATTCCTAGTACCCGGAACTTGTCTACCGTAGGGATGGGTAGGCCGTTTGATGTCGTTAATTGGATCTCTTCATTTTCCGAGGGGGGTGGGGGAGGTGTAGCCCTTGGGTGGACTTTCCTTTCTGACCGGTCTATATAGCAGCAGTTCGGATTTTTTGGCCGAAGAGGCGAGTCCCGTGCCAACGAGGTAGTTTTCCACGCATTGGATGGCCTTACTATAAACGTTAATTGATCGCCCAGTCGCTGACCCTTGTCGTCTATATTATAAAATCGTCGGCGTATAGCGTGTGCTGCAGTCCTTCGATTTGAAGCAATCGGTCGGTTAACCATATAAAATCACCCGCTTATAGCGTGTGATGCAGTTCTTCGATTTGAAGCAATCCGTCGGGTAACCCCAGCAGGACTAGGTTGAAGAGCATCGGCGAGATCACCGAGCCCTGCGGGGGCACAGAAATGACGTTTTGCCTGTGTGGGTGCGCAATTGTCGCTTTAGATTACAACTTCGTGAGAAGATGATAGCGTGGCTCGACGCTGCTGATGGTGCAGCGATGCAGTTCGGGTGACGCTTGCCCGTCCTGGGCACTTTTGTTTCCGATAGTACATATCCTTTAAAGTAGATGTCGTTAAGGCAGCTAAAGCAGCAGGTTGCTGCTGAGAAAGTTTGAGGGCCAACACAGTGATATAGTTAAAAATGTAAGCCTTTTCACTTTGTGGTATGAATGAATTGCCTATAATATATACTAATTGATGGAAAAATTCTTGAGAGCGTACAAACAATTTTATTTTGTTGTTCTTGACCCCACATGCCTTGCAAGGATAAACTTGCTAGAATAAGCTAGACATAGACAAGTGAGTCAGTCAACGAACTTCATTCAAAAATTGTGCTCAGGAGCCGATTCCTCAACGAGGAAGGCCGGCTGCGGGCCGCATCCACGTCGGGACAGGAAGGGTGAGCCACTCCGCCGAATTGCGGGCCCTCTAGACAACTTCACTGGAAAAATAATTGGTGGCGGAAATGCAAGTAGGGTGCCCGCCTCCAAAATTTCAACTCATTCCCAGCTGCAGCACACGAAGTTGCATTGATTCGTACAGTGCGGCCATGATCTATAGGCGTCCATAAAGCGCTTCCCATTCATCACGCACTGCATCCAGAGGCTGGTTTTGGCGCATTTCCTAGGTTCCGCGACGCAAGTAGGTGATTGGCGAGACCGCTGACGTTTTTGCATGGAATTAAGGCCTTCTCCGAGAGCCACTTGAGCGTGCTAATTATAATGCCTTCCAGCAGGGATTTCACATTCTGAGCAGTATGAATAGGGCTCCTTTCATGTTGAAACAAGCAAAAATCCATCCTTGAACGGGGCATGCAGAAGATATGGAAGCAGGTCCCGATCTATAATTGAACAGTACACCGACGCCGTGATCTTCCCGTGGATGAGGACCGATGAGAGAGAAGAGATCGCCACGGACGGCGTGGGAAGTTCCAAATGTACGTAACGCGCCTTCGATTCGTTCTATAAGAAACTACGCGAAATCAGCTGCAATTCCTGTACAATAACGAGACACTACATACGAAAATAACATGGATACTGGGGCTTGGATGCTAAAATGTTAAGTCCTCACGATGAAACATAGCAGAAAACAGAGGTTCAGGTAGTCGACGTTCTAGAGTAACTTAAAATTAAACAAATTGTGGTGTTTTACATGCCAAAATATCAAAACAAAGCTCTTCTTGATCACGAGCTGTCTCAACAATGTCGTTAAGCATGTCGAAGCTAGCATCCATGCTCGTAACTTCCTATTTAATAGCACTGAGATCAAATGCCGATTCTCGAAGCTTTAGTTTGACATGAATTAAGATTTTTTCGATGAGCTCTGTCATTCGATCGCCAAATAATGCTTCGAGGTCAGGTATTAGCTAATTCGACATGCGAAAGCATCGCAAATCCAAAAGTTGGAAACCTGGCGAAAACACAAGTGCAAAGGGTGGTTGCCGTATAAGACAGAAAGTACTAGTAATAATTGAGCACCCAACTGACCTGTTGGACGAGGGAACAGCAATTAGAACTGTGCTCGTATCCGCAACCACCACTGTCCTGATGCCGGCGCGCCGCCCGTCACTGCTTGTTGGCCTTGTTTGGAGATCTGCGCAGGACCAGATCAACGTCACGCGTGCTGGAGGTGCTAGATGTGATGCGTCTTGATTATCCGGTGTACGGGGTTTTACGTTAGCACGTGCACACGGAAATGGCCAGCGCTGCAGTAGTCCATATCGGGGTGTGGCTTGGTTGTGCCAGGCAGGTAGGCTTGTCATTTCCCACACGAGGTAGGCTGCATTGGTCTTGGAAACAGCAAAAAACACCTGGCTCAAGAACGTTGAAATCGGACGCCAAAAAACTCGGGCGCATACCATACAATAAAAATTGTGTTCTGCGCTGCGGTCGTGCTGCAGCCAGTAAAAGCCGTCAAGGAGAATGCCAAAGAGGGCAGCTCATTGAAGTTTAATTTTGATGATGATTGTTGGAGTTTATTGGCGCAAGGGCCAGATGTGGCCAAAGAGCGCCAAGGCGATGATAATGACTTGTCAGTGGTAAAGAAATGGTGAATTATAAGGTGTTGATAAACCAGATGTGGCATGGCTGTAAAGAGGCCTAAAATAGTCGCTGTAAAATGCGTAAAATCTATAGGTACTAAGAATATGGCAATGACTATGAAGTGTGCTATGGATACGAGGGATGCATTGTGAAAGATTGATGATATACTAAAATATGTCAGAGGCTAAAAGTTTCAAAAACACTAATGCCTTAACAGAGTCCTTGAGATGTTAGGGCCTGGAGGCATGTGCTATACTGAGCTATTATCACAGTGGCATCCTCTGGAGAGAGGATGCGCTAGGTATTTCTTGGGCTGATAACATGCAAGACAACATCATTTAAAAAAGCGAGGACTGCTTTGGTAATGAAAAGCGGTTCTTTGCCAAGAAACATAGCGGGATGGAGAGGGATAGAACAGCGGTATGCCAGAGGAACATGTTTCTTCCTCTCTCTCACGGCTTCCCTACACTCCAGGAGGACGTGAAGAACGGTTAGCCTCTCGCCACATCTACCACAGGTTGGATGATCATTACCATTCAATAGAAAATTGTGGGTACCATATGTGTGTCCTATTCTGAGGCGACAGAATAGGACATCAGTTCGCCGTGTTTTTGATGCAGAGGGCCAGAAACCTAACTGTGGCTTAATCAAGTGAAGCTTGTTATTTGTTTCCGCATCCCACAAGCGTTGCCAGTGGCTTCGCAGTTTCTGACGCAAGAAAGGTTTCAAATCTGTTGCAGGTATAGCAGCTGTAGGATTAATAGCGTGCGATGTTATTGACGTGGCCATTTGGTCGGCAAGAACATTACCCTCGATGCCTCTATGCCCAGGCACCCAGCATATTATGATTTGTTGTTTAGATGCATGAACAGAGCAGATCAATGAGTAGAGGTTGATAATTTACAGGGTGTTTATGTTTTTGCGGCATCATTAACGCTTTAACAACGCTTAAAGAGTCGGTAAATATTACAGCCTTTTGGAGTTTCAGTCTATCAATGTGTTTCACTACGGATAGTACTGCATAGGCCTCTGCCGTAAAGATACTTGTTTGGGGATAAAGTACATCGGATTCCGAGAATGATGATGATGATATGTGGTTTTTTGTGGCGCAAGGGCCAGGTATGGCCAAAGAGCGCCATGACTGATAATGTTGTGTTAAGCGCTGATTGATTAGTTGCGATGATAGGATGTAACATGGCTGTAAAGTGGCCTAAAATCAATCGCTATCGTAGTAGCGTAAAACGATATATAGTATAAAAATATGATAGTGATATGTGGGGTGGTCTATGGGTACAGTACGAATGACAAGTGATCATGAGGCTAAAATGCAAGAGAATGAAAATAGCACGTATGCCTCCTTAAGGCCTTTGAGCCCAAAAGCTGTGAGGCAGGTGCTTTCTTTAACGCAGCTACCGCAGCAGAAACCTCTGTTAAGAGGCCGTGCTACGGATTGCCTGGGGCTATAACATGAAAACTGTGTACATCTTTTAAGAATTCCAACAATGATTGATATTTAAACAGAGGTTCTATACCTAAGATCATTAGAGGATGAAGTGGAATTTGCTGCCGGTGTGGTAATGGAAAATGCTTTTTCCGATTAGCGTTCAATTCAGTGCATTGCAGCAGGATGTGAAGCACGGTAAGTGGCTCACCACATTTATCACACGTGGGTGAATCACCACCGGACAAGAGGTAAGCGTGTGTACTGTATGTGTGTCCTATCCTAAGTCTGCAAAGTGTTACTTCTGTGCGGCGGTTCTTTGATACCGGCGGCCAGTTGCCAAGATACGGCTTGATAACATGCAGTTTATTTTCTGTTGCTCTATCCCACAACCGCTGCCAATAAGCCCTCAGCTTTTTCTTTAGGGTGGGCTTGAGGTCCATTACAGGGACAGTCGTGGAAGAGTTGGAAACGTTCGCGTGGACGGATGTGGCTAGCTGGTCAGCCAACACGTTACCTTGTATCTCTCGGTGCCCCGGCACCCAGCATACCACGATATGTTGCTTGGACGCATAGGCGGTGCATAGTACAGAGTAAAGGGATAGAATTACAGGGTTTTTATATTTTTTGACAGTTTTTAAAGCGTTTACGACGCCCAAAGAGTCTGTGTATATAACTGCCTTTGGGATATTAGATTCTTTAATGTGTTTAACGGCGGCCAATATCGCGTGGGCCTCTGCTGTGAAAATACTTGTGTTAGAGTGCAGAACACCGGCATCCGAAAAGGACGGACCGACCGCTGCGTAAGACACGCCGGAATTACACTTCGAAGCATCTGTAAAAAATTCAGGATAGGAGTATTTGTGCTGTAGTTCGAGGAAGTACATTCGGATATGCGCGACAGGTGCACGCTTTGTAATAGCTACAAAAGATGTGTCGCAGTGTATAAGTTGCCACTGCCACGGCGGGGGCCGTATAGCAGGTGGTATTCAGACAGTGGAACCCCTGTTTCTTCAGCTATGTCTCTAACGCGCAGTGAGAAAGGCTGTGCCACTCTGGGCCGGTTGCGAAAAAGTTGAGAACTGGACAAATCATTTATAGTGGAATATGCGGGCTGCTCACTGTTTGCGTTCACTCTTAGAAAATACATAAAAGACGAATATGTTCTCTGCAGATGAAGTGACCACTCATCCGATTCAACGTAAAGGCTTTCTACTGGGCTTGTTCTAAAGGCGCCTGTGGACAGACGAATGCCTAAGTGGTGGACAGGGTCCAGCATCTTCAGAGCAGTTGCAGTAGCCGACTGGTACACTATGGCTCCATAATCTAGTCGTGTGCGTATGAGGCTTTTATACAAGTTCATAAGTCATTTTCTATCACTACCCCAGGTTGTGCGTGACAGCACCTTTAATATATTCATTGTTTTCATACATTTGTTTTTTAAATACTTTATGTGCTCTACAAAGGTTAATTTTTCGTCTAAAATTATGCCTAAAAATTTATGTTCCCTGTTTACAGGCAGACGCTCACCATGTAACACAATTTCAGGATCAGGGTGCAGGCCTCTCTTTCTAGAGAAAACTACACAGGTGCTTTTTTGTGGGTTCAGTCTGAACCCGTTCTCATCAGCCCATTTGGAGACCTTGTTGAGACCAAGCTGGACTTGTCGCTCACAGATTGCGAGAGAACTTGATTGAAAACCGATCTGCACATCGTCAACATATGTTGAATAGAAGATGTTACGTGGTATGCAGACGCGAAGAGAATTCATTTTTACTATAAAGAGCGTGCAGCTGAGCACCCCGCCCTGCGGCACTCCAGTTTCCTGTAGAAATTTCCGTGACAACACATTGCCCAATCGAACACGGAATGCGCGGTTAGACAGATAACTTTCGATGACATTGAACATATTACCGCGTATACCTAAGTGTGAGAGGTCTCTCAATATCCCAAACCGCCACGTAGTATCATAGGCTTTCTCCATGTCAAGGAATACAGATAAGAAAAACTGCTTATGAACAAAAGCTTCACGGATACGTGCCTCGATACGTATGAGGTGGTCACTGGTGGATCGGCCCTCCCGAAATCCGCACTGGTATGGGTCGAGCAATTTGTTTGATTCGAGGAAGTGTAGTAAGCGACAGTTAATCATTTTTTCAAATACTTTGCAGAGGCAGCTTGTTAATGCTATAGGTCTGTAACTTGATACAGAGGAGGGATCCTTTCCGTGCTTCAGAATTGGAATTATGATAGCCTCCTTCCAAACAGAGGGGATCTCGCCGGAAAACCATATAACGTTGTAAAGGGAAAGGAGGGTTTTTTGTGTTTCGGAGGGTAGTTGTTTCAACATATCATATATTATGCGGTCTGAACCTGGGGCGGATGTATTACAACAGTTCAGTGCTGCCTGCAGTTCTGCTATGCAGAATGGTTTGTTGTACGCCTCACTTCCTGTACATTTTCTTTCTAGCTTTTGTTGTTCTATTCGCGTTTTGTAATTTAGGAAGGTTTCGGAGTAGTGTGAGGAGCTCGATATGTGTTCAAAATGAGCACCAAGAAAGTTTGCTTGATCTTCCAGGCTTTCTCCGTGGCTGTTTACTAAAGGCAGGGAATACGTTTGTTGCCCGTTAACTTTCTTCACTCCATTCCATACTTTCCTTTCGTCTGTGTACGAGTTGATGCTTGATATTGTCACGGCTCACTGGAGACAAGAGCGAAGAGCGGTATTTAATTGAGGCAATGAGGAGAAAGCGCTCAGTTCAAAACTTCGTCTTCTCTAGCACCTCGCAAGCTCGAGGTCGTCGTCTTTGTCGTCAGCATGGTTGGGCACAGATAGCGTCGCGGCATTTGCCCCCTCCATAAGGAGCATCGACCCGATGCTCGGCGGGTAGCACCCGGTGATCAGCAAACCAGAGAGTACCCGTGTCATTCAGAAACATAGGGTTTCATGCGCACCACGTGCACAGTCTCAGGCAGGTTCATACGGCGCCTCGAGCAGGATGGGCTGTCAGGAACAACTTCATAGTTGACGTCGCTAAGGCGTCGTAGAACCTTGTATGGTCCGAAGTATCGGCGTAGAAGTTTCTCCGCGAGGCCCCGGCGGCGTACGGGAGTCCAAACCCAGACTCTTTGGCCGGGATGGTAGACGACGCATCGATGGTGTTGATTGTAACGTCGAGCATCTCGCTCTTGCTGGCCAGTTATGCGAACGCGCGCGAGCTGTCTTGCTTCTTCGGCGCGCGCTGTAAAATCTGCGGCGTCAGTCTCGGAATCGCTGGAATCATGAGGCAGCATAGCATCCAGCATTGTAGTCACTTCTCGACCGTGGAGGAGACTGAATGGTGTCATTTTTGTTGTTTCTTGCCGAGCCGTGTTATAAGCGAACGTGACGTAGGGTAATATTTGGTCCCAGTTCTTGTGGTCCACATCGACATACATGCACAGCATGTCTGCGAGAGTCTTGTTGAGGCGCTCCGTAAGTCCATTGCTTTGTGGGTGATAGGCTGTCGTCCTTCTATGTGCCGTGCCACCCACGTTGCTGGCGTCGGTGTGGATCATGGTGGGCGCATCCACGTCAAAGTGGGCAAGAACAGGTGGAGTTTGTAGACGGTGCTGCAACTCGTTAAATGCCGCCTCCTGCTCCTCGCCCCACACAAACGCGACATCTTCTCTGGTTAGGCAAGTCAGCGGTGAGGCGATGCGTGCAAAACCCGCAATAAATCGCCGGTAATATGCGCATAGGCCCAGGAAGCGTCTGACTGCCTTCTTGTCCGTAGGCCTTGAAAACTTTGCGACAGCTGCGATTTTCTCAGGATCAGGTCTGACACCTGTGTGGCTTACAACGTGACCCAAAAACTGCAGTTCTTCATAGCCAAAGTGACACTTTTCAGGTTTTAAAGTAAGCCCAGCGGACCGTATGGCTTGAAGAACTAACCGTAGCCGTCTGAGATGTTCATCAAATGTGGCAGAATAAACAATCACATCGTCTAGGTACACTAAGCAAGTCTTCCACTTAAGGTCAGAGAGAACGGTATCCATTAGCCTTTGGAACGTGGCTGGGGCGGAGCACAAACCAAAAGGGAGAACTTTGAATTCATAGAGCCCATCAGGCGTCACAAAAGCAGTCTTTTCGCGATCCCGTTCATCGACCTCTATTTGCCAGTACCCACTCTTTAAGTCCATTGACGAGAAGTACCGAGCATGCCGTAGCCTGTCGAGGGAATCGTCGATGCGTGGTAAGGGATATACGTCTTTTTTCGTAATCCGATTGAGCTTGCGATAATCGATACAAAACCGCAGGCTACCATCCTTCTTCTTAACGAGTACCACGGGTGACGCCCAAGGACTTTTTGACGGCTGGATGACATCATCTTCTAGCATTTTCTTGACTTGCTGCTGTATTGCTTCACGCTCTTTCTCAGCCACGCGATACGGATGCTGCCGGATGGGTATTGCTGTTTCCTCCGTAATAATGCGGTGTTTTGTCAGTGGTGTTTGACGCACTCGGGACGTTGTAGAAAAGCAGTCCTTAAAATGGTCAAGCAGTTCCCTGAGACTTTGTTTCTGTTGCGGCGCTAAACCTGGGTCAACGTCGACGACGGGTGCATGTGGCATCGTATCGGTGGTTGATTCCTCTTTGACAGCAAAGCAGTATTGAACGTGGTCAATTTCGTCAAAGTATGCCACAGCGGTGCCTTTACTGATGTGCCGGCGTTCATTAGTAAAATTTGTCAGTAGTACCTCTGTGCAACCACCGATTACGCTGACGATACCCCGAGCGATAGCAACACCTTGATGGAACAGAAGTGCAGTTAATTGTTCGGCTACACCGTCCTTGTCAAACTGTTCTCCGCAATTGACGGAGACAAGACTGCATGATAGTGGTGGTATGCAGACGTCGTCGTCGGTGACACGTAACGATGTACGTTGGCGCTCGTCGTCGTGGCTCGTGTCTATACTGTTCGATAAGGTGATCTCGCCATCCCGTATGTTAACCACGGCGCCGTACTCCCGCAAGAAGTCCATTCCAAGGATGAGTGATCTGCAGCACTCTTTTAAAATCATAAAAGAGGCGACAAAAGCTGTATTTCCTATCTGGAGTCGTGCAGTACATTTTCCTGTAGGTGTCATTATCTGGCCCCCGGCATTTCGAATATGAGGGCCCGTCCATTGCGTTTTGACTTTCTTAAGCCGGTCTGCCAACTGCTCACTCATTATCGAAAAGTCTGCGCCAGTATCAACCAAAGCCGTCACGTCGTGTCCATCAATCGTTAAGAGTAGGTCGGCACTCACAAATTCGTCGGTGTTCCGTTTCTCCGGGTTGCTCTGCTCCTTGCTCAGTAATGGGGGATTTTCGGCGGTTCGACGACTTGCAACCTTCCCCCCGGAGGTCGCTGATTTCAGTTTCCCCGCCGTGGGCTTGGAGAGCGGCCTCTTACCACGTCGGCGAAACTGCGACGGTCCGGCGAAGAATAGCGTAACGGAGACGGTGAGCGCGACCGGAGATTAGCTGAGCTGCCTTGTTCCCGAGTGATGCTGTCGTCGAAGCGTGCATTTCTCTCTGGAAACTGTCGCGGAGTAGCAGGTGACATTTCCTGGATGCCACCCTGGCGATGAGGGCAAAAACGATAAATGTGCCCTGGTTCGCCACAGTGAAAACACAATGGTCGGCGATCAGCAGTGCGCCATGCGTCGGTCCTGCGAAGCTGGGGTCGCCTGAAATGCTCTCTCTGTATCCAGGCAGCAGTAGGTGGCCGCTGGTGGTACTGCTGTACTGGCACGGTAGAAAGAGGGCGACGGACAGCGTCTGCGTAGCTATATGCACGTGGCTCGTAGCGTGGCTCGAAGCGTGGCTCGTAGCGTGGCTCGAAGCGTGGCTCGAAGCGCGGCTCGGGACACGGTTCAGGGAGTGGCTCAGGAGATGCAAATGCTTGCCGGATTTCTTGGCGGACAACTTCTGCGACCGAAGCAACAGTAAACTCCTTCGGTGTCGCAGTTTGCTTCGCAATCTCCTCGCGAACAATGTCTCTGATCAGCTGACGCAGCGAGGTCTCGTCGGTCACTGCCAGAACTGCGGCTCCTGCAGGTGCATCGTTAGTTAGGCGTTCGTTTTGTCGGCTACGCTGCTGGAGCGCCCGCTCAATTGCTGTGGCTTCCTTAATAAATTCTTCCACTGTTGTAGGCGGGTTTCGCACGAGACCAGCGAATAGCTGTTCTTTGACGCCGCGCATGAGATGGCTCAGCTTCTTCGAATCAGGCATGTTGGGATCCGCGCGGCGAAACAAACGAGACATGTCCTCGGCAAACATGGAGACACTTTCGTTGGGTTTCTGAATGCGCAACTCGAGAAGGCGTTGTGCATTATCTCGGCGATCAGTGCTTCCGAAGGTATCAATTAGCCGACGGCAAAATTCGTCCCACGTAGTCAAATGTGCCTCGCGGTTTTGAAACCACGTCCTTGCGCTACCGTCAAGAGCGAAGTACACATTGGAAAGCTCCTGGTCTGGACGCCACTGATTGACCCTAGCCACGCGTTCGTACTGGTCCAGCCAGTCTTCGGCGTCTTCATACGTGTCACCGCGGAAGCTTTTGGGGACTAGATTGTTCTGAACAGTCACCTGTGTTGTACTTGCAAGCGCCATTTCCTGAGTCGGTGCGGTCGCTGACAAACTTCCTTGCAAGGGACCGAATTCCGGGCACAGACCTTGCAGGCGGCGGCTTGCGCGGTGCACAGGTGTCTCGACGCGTGGATGATGTCTTGAAGGGCTGGATGCAGGGCTACTCGCCGGAGTCGTCCCAATCATTAGGCGAGGATGCGATACCCAGCACCTCCACCAGTGTCACGGCTCACTGGAGACAAGAGCGAAGAGCGGTATTTAATTGAGGCAATGAGGACAAAGCGCTCAGTTCAAAACTTCGTCTTCTCTAGCACCTCGCAAGCTCGAGGTCGTCGTCTTTGTCGTCAGCATGGTTGGGCACAGATAGCGTCGCGGCAATATAAACTTTGCCCAACTCTCTCGTCTTGCTTGTCGGCGCGTTCTCCTTGCCTGCGATTTGACAAGCTTAAAGTTTTGCAGGTTTTCTGCTGTTGGAGAATCGCGAAGCAGCGCCCACGCTTTGTTCTGGTTCCTCCGTGCTTGCCTACATGCATCGTTCCACCAGGGAACACGCCGCTTGGAGCCCATGGCGCTTGTTTGAGTAATACATTTACAGGCAGCGTCAAGTATGAAAGCTGTAAAATATTTAACAGCATCATCCATGGTTAGACCGGACATCTCAGCCCACGTCATGTGAGTAAGAGTTCGGTACCGTTCCCAATCGGCTGAGTCAACCTTCCACCGAGGGACCTGCGGGGGAAGCTGATCTTGTTTCGGCGTACTCAGGATTATCGGGAAGTGGTCACTGCCATACGGGTTATTAAGCACATTCCATTTAAAATACGGTAAAAGCGTCGGCGATAAAATGCTAAGATCTATGGCAGAGTATGACTTGTTAGCCAGGTTAAAATACGTAGGCTCCTTCGTATTCAAGAGACATGCTCCAGAGGAAAAAAGGAGCTGTTCAATAACGCGACCTCGCGCATCACAGCGTGAATCGCCCCAAAAACTACTGTGTGCATTAAAATCACCAAGATAGGGCTCTGGGAGCTCATCTATTAACGATTCTAGGTCGCGTCTATGAAGCTGATAATGTGGTGGTATATACAATGAGCAGATGGTTATGAGTTTATTTAAAAGAACGGCTCGAACGGCCACTGCCTCAAGGGCCGTTTGGAGCTTCAAATGCTGACACGCTACACTCCTATCAGCAATAATGGCTGATAGGAGTGTAGGAAGACGGGAGAGGGTCCAACCCCCATGTGCTCGGGTCTGTGGTGGCGCAACACACCAAACGCCTGCTGACGCAGACGCCCCTGCGGGATTGAAGTTTAATTTTGCCCAATAATATCTGCCTTTCAAGCACCAAGGTCTTCGAAGTGGTATTGTTCTTAATACATGCCACCTGTAACTTTTAAGTTCACACACATAAGTACACTTTCCATTTCATAACCAATGGTTTTCAATGTACATTGGTACTGTAGAGGTCCCATATACAATTTAGGTGAAATCAAAGACATCAAGTTTTCGCCAGTCACACTCTCTCTTCGAGAAAAGAACTTAAGTCCAAAATACAGTCAAATTATTGAAGTTTTAACCCTTATCCGAAGGGACCGCGCATGTTCTTACCGTTTGTCAGGAGGAGTTGCAATAGTCGTTTAGGGCGGCACTCCTACCGGAAATGTCCAATTGAACACATCTTTCGAGGCTGTAGCCGGCACCGTTCTGTCACACAAAACCATCACCTTTTATTCACTGTTCATTGCAACCCGTCCCCATTTTACTAATAAACACCTCGAAACTTTAACAGAACAGTTACCGGACTCTTGTACTGGTAGGAGATTGTAATGCGCGTTATAATTTTGAGGCAGTGTCAAAACTGACCAAAGAGGGCAGCTCGCTGAAGATTTAATTCTGTTCAATGATATCTGTGTTTTCTATCATCATTCCTAGTACCCGGAACTTGTCTACCGTCGGGATGGGTAGGCCGTTTGATGTCGTTAATTGGATCTCTTCATTTTCCGAGGGGGGTTGGGGAGGAGTAGCCCTTGGGTGGCCTTCCCTTTCTGACCGGTCTATATAGCAGCAATTCGGATTTTTTGGCCGAAGAGGCGAGTCCCGTGCCAACGAGGTTGTTTTCCACGCATTGGTTGGCCTGCTATAAACGTTGCTCGATCGCCCAGTCGCTGACCGTTGTCGTCTATATTATAAAATCGTCCGCTTATAGCGTGTGATGCAGTCCTTAGATTTGAAGCAATCGGTCGGTTAACTCTAGCAGGACGAGGTTGAAGAGCATCGCCGAAAACAGCGAGCCCTTCGGGGCCACATAAATGACGTTTCGCCTGTGTGGGTGCGCAGTTGTCGCTTTAGATTTAGTTCTGTCCAATAATATCTGCCTTTCAACCACCGAGGTCTTCGAAGTGGTATTGTTCTTAATACATGTCACCTGTAACTTTTAGGTTCACACACATAAGTACACTTTTCATTTCATAACCAATGGTTTTCAATGTACTTTGGTATTGTAGGAGGTCTCATATACAATTTAGGTGACATCAAAGACATCAAGTTTTCGCCAGTCACACTCTCTCTTCGGGAAGCGAACTTAAATCCAAAATACAGTCAAATTATTAAAGGGTTGACCCTTATGCGAAGGGACCGCGCATGTTCGTACCGTTTGTCAGGAGGAGTCGCAATAGTCGTTTAGGGCGGCACTCCTACCGGAATCGTCCAATTGAACACATCTTTCGAGGCTGTAGCCGGCACCGTTCTGTCACACAAAACCAACACCTTTTATTCACTGTTCATTGCAACCCGTCCCCATTTTACTAATAAACACCTCGAAACTTTAACAGAACAGTTACCGGACTCTTGTACTGGTAGGAGATTTTAATGCGCGTTATAATTTTGAGGCAGTGTCAAAACTGACCAAAGAGGGCAGCTCGGTGAAGATTTAATTCTGTTCAATGATATCTGCGTTTTCTATCATCATTCCTAGTACCCGGTACTTGTGTACCGTCGGGATGGGTAGGCCGTTTGATGTCGTTAATTTGATCTCTTCATTTTCCGAGGGGGGTTGGGGAGGAGTAGCCCTTGGGTGGCCTTCCCTTTCTGACCGGTCTATATAGCAGCAGCAGTTCGGATTTTTCGGCAGAAGAGGCGAGTCCCGTGCCAACGAGGTAGTTTTCCACGCATTGGATGGCCTGCTATAAACGTTGCTCGATCGCCCAGTCGCTGACCGTTGTCGTCTATATTATAAAATCGTCCGCCTATAGCGTGTGATGCAGTCCTTAGATTTGAAGCAATCGGTCGGTTAATCCGAGCAGGACGAGGTTCAAGAGCATCGCCGAAAACAGCGAGCCCTTCGGGGCCACATAAATGACGTTTCGCCTGTGTGGGTGCGCAGTTGTCGCTTTAGATTTAGTTCTGTCCAATAATATCTGCCTTTCAACCACCGAGGTCTTCGAAGTGGTATTGTTCTTAATACATGTCACCTGTAACTTTTAGGTTCACACACATAAGTACACTTTTCATTTCATAACCAATGGTTTTCAATGTACTTTGGTATTGTAGGAGGTCTCATATACAATTTAGGTGACATCAAAGACATCAAGTTTTCGCCAGTCACACTCTCTCTTCGGGAAGCGAAGTTAAATCTAAAATACAGTCAAATTATTAAAGGGTTGACCCTTATGCGAAGGGACCGCGCATGTTCGTACCGTTTGTCAGGAGGAGTCGCAATAGTCGTTTAGGGCGGCACTCCTACCGGAAATGTCCAATTGAACACATCTTTCGAGGCTGTAGCGGGCACCGTTCTGTCACACAAAACCAACACCTTTTATTCACTGTTCATTGCAACCCGTCCCCATTTTACTAATAAACACCTCGAAACTTTAACAGAACAGTTACCGGACTCTTGTACTGGTAGGAGATTTTAATGCGCGTTATAATTTTGAGGCATTGTCAAAACTGATCAAAGAGGGCAGCTTGGTGAAGATTTAATTCTGTTCAATGATATCTGCGTTTTCTATCATCATTCCTAGTTCCCGGAACTTGTCTACCGTCGGTATGGGTAGGCCGTTTGATGTTGTTAATTCGATCTCTTCATTTTCCGAGAGGGGTGGGGGAGGTGTAGCCCTTGGTTGGGCTTCCCTTTCTGACCGGTCTATATAGCAGCAGTTCGGATTTTTTGGCCGAAGAGGCGAGTCCCGTGCCAGCGATGTAGTTTTCCACGCATTGGATGGCCTGCTATAAACGTTGCTCGATCGCCCTGTCGCTGACCGTTGTCGTCTATATTATAAAATCGTCCGCTTATAGCGTGTGATACAGTCCTTAGATTTGAAGCAATCGGTCGGTTAACCCCAGCAGGACGAGGTTGAAGAGCATCGCCGAAAACAGCGAGCCCTTCGGGGCCACATAAATGACGTTTCGCCTGTGTGGGTGCGGAGTTGTCGCTTTAGATTTAGTTCTGTCCAATAATATCTGCCTTTCAAGCACCGAGGTCTTCGAAGTGGTATTGTTCTTAATACATGTCACCTGTAACTTTAAGGTTCACACACATAAGTACACTTTTCATTTCATAACCAATAGTTTTCAATGTACATTGGTATTGTAGAGGTCTCATATACAATTTAGGTGACATCAAAGACAGTCACACTCTCTCTTCGAGAAACGAACTTAAGTCCAAAATACAGTCAAATTATTAAAGTTTTAACCCTTATCCGAAGGGACCGCGCTTGTTCTTACCGTTTGACAGGAGGAGTCGCAATAGTCGTTTAGGGCGGCACTCCTACCGGAAATGTCCAATTGAACACATCTTTCGAGGCTGTAGCCGTCACCGTTCTGTCACACAAAACCATCACCTTTTATTCACTGTTCATTGCAACCCATCGCCATTTTACTAATAAACACCTCGAAACTTTAACAGAACAGTTACCGGACTCTTGTACTGGTAGGAGGTTTTAATGCGCGTTATAATTTTGAGGCAGTATCAAAACTGACCAAAGAGGGCAGCTCGGTGAAGATTTAATTCTGTTCAATGATATCTGCGTTTTCTATCATCATTCCTAGTTCCCGGAACTTGTCTACCGTCGGTATGGGTAGGCCGTTTGATGTCGTTAATTGGATCTCTTCATTTTCCGAGGGTGGTGGGGGAGGTGTAGCCCTTGGTTGGGCTTCCCTTTCTGACCGGTCTATATAGCAGCAGTTCGGATTTTTCGGCCGAAGAGGCGAGTGCCGTGCCAACGAGGTAGTTTTCCATGCATTGGATGGCCTGCTTGTGATGTTTTTTGTTGTCACTGATCTCGGGGGCGTGCGGGTGTTATGAGAGATGGATAGGGAAGAGGCATGGCAACACAGCAAACAGATTTTATTTACACGCGAACTCAAAACCAAAAAGCCTCAAACCGAAAATCAAGCTACACACTTAACTAAAACACAATGAATAAATAAATGCCAACAAATGTACAACCTAATGAATCAATAAATATCCTTAACTTCGCCTCCGTTAGTCCTAGGCCCTTCCTACCCCAAAGTCTGGCATCACTGGCCTACTGTAGCGACGATACAAGAAAGTCGTTCTTACAAAGTTCGTCGATGGGGTTGCTCGTATCTTTCCGGCCGGAATCTTGTAGCATCCTTTTCCATGTGGCCGTTTCGCCGATCTTCGCATCAACGTTGCTGCATAGAAGTCGGTCCTTCAACTGGCTCGTCTCGGGAGCCTGGGTAACCCGGTCGCTGTTGCTGACGTGGCCGGGAGAGGTGACGGGTTAGGCCTAGCGACGTCCTCGGCCGCTGCTTCCGTCTCGCTCCTTTCCCGAGAGCCGACGTGGCGTTCCGGGGATCATCGAGCGTGCCGGTCTGCCTTGGAAGAGGGGTCCTTTCTGGGGTGCCCGGTCCTGCCGTGAGAGGCTGCAGCCGGTCCAGGAGCCTCACTCGAACTTGCCGAGGTCGACGGCCACACCATGGACGGCCAACGTCACGGACTCGGCCAGACCCCCAAGTCTCCCGTCGCCAGTGCGGTGCTGGCGATGCGACCTTCCTGGCCCGGAACCACGTCGATAATGCTCAGACAACGCCGTTCATCCCTCGATCACGCCTCGGGTCACGCGCCTCGCGCGCTCGCGCCGTTCAGAACGCTCCGCTCACATCGTCCTCGTCTTCTTTTATTTCGCCTCCGGCGTCTTACTCATGACATGGCTCCCCTCTTCAAGAGTTTTTTTTCAAAAAACTGCTTCCTCTTGAACTTCTTTTTGGCGGCGAACTTGACTTTCGTTGTGGCTTGAGTGCTCTTCTGTGCGTCGTCTTCGCTTGCCACTCATCGTCACACTTCACTGCACTGTCGCGCACGTTTCACCATTTGTTTCTGTTCACACAACACTGCACTCAATTGCTTGTAATGTTCATTGTCCCAAGCACTCTATATGAATAAACTTGCTATATACACACATTTGTAAAAGCTGACTATTCCACTGTCCGAAGGCATTCCTAAATAATATTCCTTTAGTACCCTACCGGTTATACCTGATCATTTCTTCCGCCTTTTCCTAAGCTCCCACGCTTCTCTACGCCCAGCCTGCCTCCTTCGCTTTCTTGCTCTGGCACATTTCTCGTGCAGCTTGGAGTGGCTCTGCCTTAACTCTGGCTTCATCTTTTTCTTTGGCGCACCCATCTCATGCGCACGCGTTTTCCTGCGCTGCTTTCCTCTCAATCTCCTGCGAGTCATCTTCCTACCGTTACGTGTTCTGTGCACGTTCTTTCTACATTTAGAGGCTGCCTTACTTCTGGGGCGATTAGGGTATCTGCCGACTTTCTCCTTGCTCTCAGAATCTAAATGCCTCGTCATGCCTAGTACCTGGTCAATCCTGGAGTCATTTTCGATTATCGACTCACTATCGTTCTTCTCATTCCCCTCGGAGTTTGACTGGCTCCTCACGTCTGATGCTTGGCTATCCTTGTACTCATTCTCCATTACCAACCCCCTATTGTTACGAGGTGAAGCTACTTCCTCTTCTCTTTTCTGCTCTTCGGGCATGGAAATCTCTATCGGGGCGTCGGCCATCCTCTTATCCTGCTCACTATGAGTCAAAGGCTCCTCAGTGGTGAGCTTCTCCTCAACGCCGTCACGGGCGCTATCTAATGTGCCTACTTCTGGCATCTCTCTCGTGTCATGCAGCTCCACTACGCTATTGGGTCTACTCTCAATCATAGACTCCGTCTCACGCTCTTTCATTTGTAAAGCCTGTAGCTGTTCTCGCAGCTTCTTGAGCTCTTTCTGTTGGAGCTGCCTCCTCTCCTCGTAAGCTTTTTCGGCTGCCGCCTCGACGCTTTTCCTTGCATCCTCAATTAATTTGAGGCCTTGCTCCTTGCTGAGCTTCTGTTCGCGAATAGTGGCCGATATCGCCTCCCAATCCATCTCTGCAACTTCCGAGAATCAGTGACTGGGCTGGATAGAATCCGGGAACGGATCCTGGCAGGCTCGCCAATTGTGATGTGTTTTGTTGTCACTGATCTCGGGGGCGTGCGGGTGTTATGAGAGATGGATAGGGAAGAGGCATGGCAACACAGCAAACAGATTTTATTTACACGCGAACTCAAAACCAAAAAGCCTCAAACCGAAAATCAAGCTACACACTTAACTAAAACACAATGAATAAATAAATGCCAACAAATGTACAACCTAATGAATCAATAAATATCCTTAACTTCGCCTCCGTTAGTCCTAGGCCCTTCCTACCCCAAAGTCTGGCATCACTGGCCTACTGTAGCGACGATACAAGAAAGTCGTTCTTACAAAGTTCGTCGATGGGGTTGCTCGTATCTTTCCGGCCGGAATCTCGTAGCATCCTTTTCCATGTGGCCGTTTTCCATGTAGCGGCTCGGCCGCCGCTTCCGTCCTGCTTCTTTCCCGAGTGCCGACGTGGCGTTCCGGGGATCATCGCACGTGCCGGTCTGCCGTAGAAGGGGGAGCCTCTCTGGGGTGCCTGGTCCTGCCGTGAGAAGCTGCAGCCGGTCCAGGAGCCTCGCCCGAACTTGCCGAGGTCGACGGCTACACCGTGGACGGCCAACGTCACGGACTCGGCCAGACCCCCAAGTCTCCCGTCGCCAGTGCGGTGCTGGCGATGCGACCTTCCTGGCCCGGAACCACGTCGATAATGCTCAGACAACGCCGTTCATCCCTCGATCACGCCTCGGGTCACGCGCCTCGCGCGCTCGCGCCGTTCAGAACGCTCCGCTCACATCGTCCTCGTCTTCTTTTATTTCGCCTCCGGCGTCTTACTCATGACACTGCTATAAACGTTGCTCGATCGCCCAGTCGCTGACCGTTGTCGTCTATATTATAAAATCATCCGCGTATAGCGTGTGATGCAGTCCTTAGATTTGCAGCAATCGGTCGGTTAACCCCAGCAGGACGAGGTTGAAGAGCATCGGCGAGAAAAGCGAGCCCTGCGGGGGCACAGAAATGAGGTTTCGCCTGTGTGGGTGTGCAGTTGTCGCTTTAGATTTAATTCTGTCCAATAATATCTGCCTTTCAACCACCAAGGTCTTCGAAGTGGTATTGTTCTTAATACATGTCACCTGTAACTTTTAGGTTCACACACATAAGTACACTTTTCATTTCATAACCAATGGTTTTCAATGTACTTTGGTATTGTAGGAGGTCTCATATACAATTTAGGTGACATCAACGACATCAAGTTTTCGCCAGTCACATTCTCTCTTCGGGAAGCGAACTTAAATCCAAAATACAGTCAAATTATTAAAGGGTTGACCCTTATGCGAAGGGACCGCGCATGTTCGTACCGTTTGTCAGGAGGAGTCGCAATAGTCGTTTAGGGCGGCACTCCTACCGGAATCGTCCAATTGAACACATCTTTCGAGGCTGTAGCCGGCACCGTTCTGTCACACAAAACCATCACCTTTTATTCACTGTTCATTGCAACCCGTCCCCATTTTACTAATAAACACCTCGAAACTTTAACAGAACAGTTACCGGACTCTTGTACTGGTAGGAGATTTTAATGCGCGTTATAATTTTGAGGCAGTGTCAAAACTGACCAAAGAGGGCAGCTCGGTGAAGATTTAATTCTGTTCAATGATATCTGTGTTTTTTATCATCATTCCTAGTACCCGGAACTTGTCTACCGTCGGGATGGGTAGGCCGTTTGATGTCGTTAATTGGATCTCTTCATTTTCCGAGGGGGGTGGGGGAGGAGTAGCCCTTGGGTGGCCTTCCCTTTCTGACCGGTCTATATAGCAGCAGTTCGGATTTTTCGGCCGAAGAGGCGAGTCCCGTGCCAACGAGGTAGTTTTCCGCGCATTGGATGGCCTGCTATAAACGTTGCTCGATCGCCCAGTCGCTGACCGTTGTCGTCTATATTATAAAATCGTCCGCTTATAGCGTGTGATGCAGTTCTTAGATTTGAAGCAATCGGTCGGTTAACCCCAGCAGGACGAGGTTGAAGAGACTCACCGAAAACAGCGAGCCCTTCGGGGCCACATAAATGACGTTTCGCCTGTGTGGGTGCGCAGTTGTCGCTTTAGATTTAATTCTGTCCAATAATATCTGCCTTTCAAGCACCAAGGTCTTCGAAGTGGTATTGTTCTTAATACATGTCACCTGTAACTTTAAGGTTTACACACATAAGTACACTTTTCATTTCATAACCAATAGTTTTCAATGTACATTGGTATTGTAGAGGTCTCATATACAATTTAGGTGACATCAAAGACAGTCACACTCTCTCTTCGAGAAACGAACTTAAGTCCAAAATACAGTCAAATTATTAAAGTTTTAACCCTTATCCGAAGGGACCGCGCATGTTCTTACCGTTTGACAGGAGGAGTCGCAATAGTCGTTTAGGGCGGCACTCCTACCGGAAATGTCCAATTGAACACATCTTTCGAGGCTGTAGCCGTCACCGTTCTGTCACACAAAACCATCACCTTTTATTCACTGTTCATTGCAACCCGTCCCCATTTTACTAATAAACACCTCGAAACTTTAACAGAACAGTTACCGGACTCTTGTACTGGTAGGAGATTTTAATGCGCGTTATAATTTTGAGGCAGTATCAAAACTGACCAAAGAGGGCAGCTCGGTGAAGATTTAATTCTGTTCAATGATATCTGCGTTTTCTATCATCATTCCTAGTTCCCGGAACTTGTCTACCGTCGGTATGGGTAGGCCGTTTGATGTCGTTAATTGGATCTCTTCATTTTCCGAGGGGGGTGGGGGAGGTGTAGCCCTTGGGTGGGCTTCCCTTTCTGACCGGTCTATATAGCAGCAGTTCGGATTTTTCGGCCGAAGAGGCGAGTTGCCGTGCCAACGAGGTAGTTTTCCACGCATTGGATGGCCTGCTATAAACGTTGCTCGATCGCCCAGTCGCTGACCGTTGTCGTCTATATTATAAAATCGTCCGCTTATAGCGTGTGATGCAGTTCTTAGATTTGAAGCAATCGGTCGGTTAACCCCAGCAGGACGAGGTTGAAGAGACTCACCGAAAACAGCGAGCCCTTCGGGGCCACATAAATGACGTTTCGCCTGTGTGGGTGCGCAGTTGTCGCTTTAGATTTAGTTCTGTCCAATAATATCTGCCTTTCAACCACCAAGGTCTTCGAAGTGGTATTGTTCTTAATACATGTCACCTGTAACTTTTAGGTTCACACACATAAGTACACTTTTCATTTCATAACCAATGGTTTTCAATGTACTTTGGTATTGTAGGAGGTCTCATATACAATTTAGGTGACATCAAAGACAGTCACACTCTCTCTTCGAGACACGAACTTAAATCCAAAATACAGTCAAATTATTAAAGTTTTAACCCTTATCCGAAGGGACCGCGCATGTTCTTACCGTTTGACAGGAGGAGTCGCAATAGTCGTTTAGGGCGGCACTCCTACCGGAAATGTCCAATTGAACACATCTTTCGAGGCTGTAGCCGTCACCGTTCTGTCACACAAAACCATCACCTTTTATTCACTGTTCATTGCAACCCATCGCCATTTTACTAATAAACACCTCGAAACTTTAACAGAACAGTTACCGGACTCTTGTACTGGTAGGAGATTTTAATGCGCGTTATAATTTTGAGGCAGTGTCAAAACTGACCAAAGAGGGCAGCTCGGTGAAGATTTAATTCTGTTCAATGATATCTGCGTTTTCTATCATCATTCCTAGTACCCGGAACTTGTCTACCGTCGGTATGGGTAGGCCGTTTGATGTCGTTAATTGGATCTCTTCATTTTCCGAGGGGGGTGGGGGAGGTGTAGCCCTTGGGTGGGCTTCCCTTTCTGACCGGTCTATATAGCAGCAGTTCGGATTTTTCGGCCGAAGAGGCGAGTGCCGTGCCAACGAGGTAGTTTTCCATGCATTGGATGGCCTGCTATAAACGTTGCTCGATCGCCCAGTCGCTGACCGTTCTCGTCTATATTATAAAATCATCCGCGTATAGCGTGTGATGCAGTCCTTAGATTTGCAGCAATCGGTCGGTTAACCCCAGCAGGACGAGGTTGAAGAGCATCGGCGAGAAAAGCGAGCCCTGCGGGGGCACAGAAATGAGGTTTCGCCTGTGTGGGTGTGCAGTTGTCGCTTTAGATTTAATTCTGTCCAATAATATCTGCCTTTCAACCACCGACGTCTTCGAAGTGGTATTGTTCTTAATACATGCCACCTGTAACTTTTAGGTTCACACACATAAGTACACTTTTCATTTCATAACCAATGGTTTTCAATGTACATTGGTATTGTAGAGGTCTCATATACAATTTAGGTGACATCAAAGACAGTCACACTCTCTCTTCGAGAAACGAACTTAAGTCCAAATTACACTCAAATTATTAAAGTTTTAACCCTTATCCGAAGGGACCGCGCATGTTCTTACCGTTTGACATGAGGAGTCGCAATAGTCGTTTAGGGTGGCACTCCTACCGGAATCGTCCAATTGAACACATCTTTCGAGGCTGTAGCCGTTACCGTTCTGTCACACAAAACCATCACCTTTTATTCACTGTTCATTGCAACCCATCGCCATTTTACTAATAAACACCTCGAAACTTTAACAGAACAGTTACCGGACTCTTGTACTGGTAGGAGATTTTAATGCGCGTTATAATTTTGAGGCAGTATCAAAACTGACGAAAGAGGGCAGCTCGGTGAAGATTTAATTCTGTTCAATGATATCTGCGTTTTCTATCATCATTCCTAGTACCCGGAACTTGTCTACCGTCGGTATGGGTAGGCCGTTTGATGTCGTTAATTGGATCTCTTCATTTTCCGAGGGGGGTGGGGGAGGTGTAGCCCTTGGGTGGCCTTCCCTTTCTGACCGGTCTATATAGCAGCAGTTCGGATTTTTCGGCCGAAGAGGCGAGTCCCGTGCCAACGAGGTAGTTTTCCACGCATTGGATGGCCTGCTATAAACGTTGCTCGATCGCCCAGTCGCTGACCGTTGTCGTCTATATTATAAAATCGTCCGCTTATAGCGTGTGATGCAGTCCTTAGATTTGCAGCAATCGGTCGGTTAACCCCAGCAGGACGAGGTTGAAGAGCATCGGCGAGAAAAGCGAGCCCTTCGGGGCCACATAAATGACGTTTCGCCTGTGTGGGTGCGCAGTTGTCGCTTTAGATTTAGTTCTGTCCAATAATATCTGCCTTTCAACCACCAAGGTCTTCGAAGTGGTATTGTTCTTAATACATGCCACCTGTAACTTTTAGGTTCACACACATAAGTACACTTTTCATTTCATAACCAATGGTTTTCAATGTACATTGGTATTGTAGAGGTCTCATATACAATTTAGGTGACATCAAAGACAGTCACACTCTCTCTTCGAGAAACGAATTAAAGTCCAAAATACAGTCAAATTATTAAAGTTTTAGCCCTTATCCGAAGGGACCGCGCATGTTCTTACCGTTTGACAGGAGGAGTCGCAATAGTCGTTTAGGGCGGCACTCCTACCGGAAATCGTCCAATTGAACACATCTTTCGAGGCTGTAGCCGTCACCGTTCTGTCACACAAAACCATCACCTTTTATTCACTGTTCATTGCAACCCATCGCCATTTTACTAATAAACACCTCGAAACTTTAACAGAACAGTTACCGGACTCTTGTACTGGTAGGAGATTTTAATGCGCGTTATAATTTTGAGGCAGTGTCAAAACTGACCAAAGAGGGCAGCTCGGTGAAGATTTAATTCTGTTCAATGATATCTGCGTTTTCTATCATCATTCCTAGTTCCCGGAACTTGTCTACCGTCGGTATGGGTAGGCCGTTTGATGTCGTTAATTGGATCTCTTCATTTTCCGAGGGGGGTGGGGGAGGTGTAGCCCTTGGGTGGGCTTCCCTTTCTGACCGGTCTATATAGCAGCAGTTCGGATTTTTCGGCCGAAGAGGCGAGTTGCCGTGCCAACGAGGTAGTTTTCCACGCATTGGATGGCCTGCTATAAACGTTGCTCGATCGCCCAGTCGCTGACCGTTGTCGTCTATATTATAAAATCGTCCGCGTATAGCGTGTGATGCAGTCCTTAGATTTGCAGCAATCGGTCGGTTAACCCCAGCAGGACGAGGTTGAAGAGCATCGGCGAGAAAAGCGAGCCCTTCGGGGCCACATAAATGACGTTTCGCCTGTGTGGGTGCGCAGTTGTCGCTTTAGATTTAGTTCTGTCCAATAATATCTGCCTTTCAACCACCAAGGTCTTCGAAGTGGTATTGTTCTTAATACATGTCACCTGTAACTTTTAGGTTCACACACATAAGTACACTTTTCATTTCATAACCAATGGTTTTCAATGTACATTGGTATTGTAGAGGTCTCATATACAATTTAGGTGACATCAAAGACATCAAGTTGTCGCCAGTCACACTCTTTCTTCGGGAAGCGAACTTAAATCCAAAATACAGTCAAATTATTAAAGTTTTAACCCTTATCCGAAGGGACCGCGCATGTTCGTACCGTTTGTCAGGAGGAGTCGCAATAGTCGTTTAGGGCGGCACTCCTACCGGAATCGTCCAATTGAACACATCTTTCGAGGCTGTAGCCGGCACCGTTCTGTCACACAAAACCATCACCTTTTATTCACTGTTCATTGCAACCCGTCCCCATTTTACTAATAAACACCTCGAAACTTTAACAGAACAGTTACCGGACTCTTGTACTGGTAGGAGATTTTAATGCGCGTTATAATTTTGAGGCAGTGTCAAAACTGACCAAAGAGGGCAGCTCGGTGAAGATTTAATTCTGTTCAATGATATCTGCGTTTTCTATCATCATTCCTAGTACCCGGAACTTGTCTACCGTCGGGATGGGTAGGCCGTTTGATGTCGTTAATTGGATCTCTTCATTTTCCGAGGGGGGTGGGGGAGGAGTAGCCCTTGGGTGGCCTTCCCTTTCTGACCGGTCTATATAGCAGCAGTTCGGATTTTTCGGCCGAAGAGGCGAGTCCCGTGCCAACGAGGTAGTTTTCCACGCATTGGATGGCCTGCTATAAACGTTGCTCGATCGCCCAGTCGCTGACCGTTGTCGTCTATATTATAAAATCGTCCGCTTATAGCGTGTGATGCAGTCCTTAGATTTGCAGCAATCGGTCGGTTAACCCCAGCAGGACGAGGTTGAAGAGCATCGCCGAAAACAGCGAGCCCTTCGGGGCCACATAAATGACGTTTCGCCTGTGTGGGTGCGCAGTTGTCGCTTTAGATTTAGTTCTGTCCAATAATATCTGCCTTTCAACCACCAAGGTCTTCGAAGTGGTATTGTTCTTAATACATGCCACCTGTAACTTTAGGTTCACACACATAAGTACACTTTTCATTTCATAACCAATGGTTTTCAATGTACATTGGTATTGTAGAGGTCTCATATACAATTTAGGTGACATCAAAGACAGTCACACTCTCTCTTCGAGAAACGAACTTAAGTCCAAAATACAGTCAAATTATTAAAGTTTTAACCCTTATCCGAAGGGACCGCGCATGTTCTTACCGTTTGACAGGAGGAGTCGCAATAGTCGTTTAGGGCGGCACTCCTACCGGAAATGTCCAATTGAACACATCTTTCGAGGCTGTAGCCGTCACCGTTCTGTCACACAAAACCATCACCTTTTATTCACTGTTCATTGCAACCCGTCCCCATTTTACTAATAAACACCTCGAAACTTTAACAGAACAGTTACCGGACTCTTGTACTGGTAGGAGATTTTAATGCGCGTTATAATTTTGAGGCAGTGTCAAAACTGACCAAAGAGGGCAGCTCGGTGAAGATTTAATTCTGTTCAATGATATCTGCGTTTTCTATCATCATTCCTAGTTCCCGGAACTTGTCTACCGTCGGGATGGGTAGGCCGTTTGATGTCGTTAATTGGATCTCTTCATTTTCCGAGGGGGGTGGGGGAGGAATAGCCCTTGGGTGGCCTTCCCTTTCTGACCGGTCTATATAGCAGCAGTTCGGATTTTTCGACCGAAGAGGCGAGTTGCCGTGCCAACGAGGTAGTTTTCCACGCATTGGATGGCCTGCTATAAACGTTGCTCGATCGCCCAGTCGCTGACCGTTGTCGTCTATATTGTTACGGGGAGATTTACAGAAAAGGGGGTTTATTCACACTATGTACAAGAAGACTAAATGTTGGGGAACAACAACAAAGATGGCGAACCACAGTTTCACGTCTTCCTCGTCTCTTCGGCTCTATGCTTCAGCATCTTCTTTGTCTGCCGGACAACTGGCTCATAACACTACCCTCCGGCGGCGAAAGCACCGACTCGGTGCAGGTGAACGAAGGATACATGAAAAAACAAAAAACAAAAAAAAACTAGCACACAAAGTATTAAGGGGTGTCCGGGGCACGATAGGGCTTGAGACGGACAACGTGTACAATGTCCTTGCGGAGAGGAGCAGAGGATGACGAAGGCAGCAATGGAGCGATTTCATAAGTGACATCAGTCACTTGGCGGCACACGCGATATGGACCGGTGTACTGGAAGAGCAGTTTTTCGGATAAGCCAACGCGTCGTGCTGGCGACCACAGGAGAACGAGCGATCCAGGGACAAAGTGGGTGGTCCTGTGGTGGCTGGTGTAGCGAGACTGCTGGAGGAGTTGGGACTCAGAAAATCGAGTGCGAGCAACTTGACGTGCATGGTCGGCACGTGCAATGGTCTCTTGAGCATATTCAGTGGGAGGGCACCCAGAAGAAGGCACCAGGGTGTCCATAGGCAATGTAGGGTTGCGACCGTATAAGAGGAAGAACGGCGAAAAGCCAGCGGTCTCATGTCTGGAAGTGTTGTACGCGAATGTCACAAACGGTAGTGCAACGTCCCAGTCGTGGTGGTCTGCAGACACATACATGGCCAACATGTCAGTAAGGGTGCGGTTCAGGCGTTCTGTCAAGCCATTCGTCTGTGGATGGTAGGCTGTAGTCAGTTTATGTTGCGTCGCGCAGGATCTTAGAATGTCATCGATCACCCTGGACAGGAACTGTCTCCCACGGTCAGTAAGCAGTTGCCGAGGAGCTCCGTGCTGGAGTATGACGTTATGCAGCAAGAAGTCTGCAACGTCGGTGGCACAGCTAGTGGGAAGTGCACGCGTAATGGCAAACCGCGTCGCATAATCTGTGGCAACAGCGATCCACTTGTTCTCAGAGGTGGATAGGGGAAACGGACCAAGTAAATCGAGACCGACGCGGTGAAAAGGCTCGTAAGGAATGTCCAGAGGCTGAAGATGTCCTGCAGGCGGCAGAGTCAACTTTTTTCGGCGCTGACAAAGGTCGCATGAGCCCACGTAACGGCGCACTGAGCGGGACATCCCAGGCCAATAGAAACGGCGGCGCGCGCGGTCGTATGTGCGTGACACGCCAAGATGTCCCGCCGTTGGTGCGTCGTGGAGCTGCTCCAGGACAGTGGAACGGAGGTGAGCAGGGATGACTAACAACAGGTCAGGACCGTCAGGGAGTAAACTGCGACGATATAACGTGTCGTTTTGGAGTACAAAGAGGCGGAGGGAAGGATCAGGAGCGTGGGAGTGCAATTTGTCGATGATCTTGCGTAGAGACTCGTCAAGGCGTTGTTCGGCAGCAATGTTGAAGAGTTGAGAGATGGAAAGAACACACGGGCTGGTGTCGCTCAGGGCAGCGTCTGGTGGATCTACTGGGTATCTGGAGAGGCAGTCGGCATCCTGGTGCAGGCGGCCAGACTTGTAAACGACGGTATACGAGTATTCTTGAAGTCGCAGTGCCCATCGACCAAGGCGACCAGTGGGATCTTTGAGAGAGGACAGCCAGCATAGAGCATGGTGGTCAGTAATAACCGTGAAGGGTCGGCCGTAGAGGTAAGGGCGAAACTTGGCGATGGCCCAAACTAGAGCGAGACACTCTCGCTCTGTGATAGAATAGTTTTGCTCAGCCGAGGAAAGAAGGCGACTGGCATAAGCAATAACGCAGTCCTGACCATGCTGACGTTGGGCTAGAACTGCGCCGATTCCATGGCCACTGGCGTCGGTACGGACTTCTGTGGGCGCAGATTCGTCGAAGTGAGCCAACACTGGTGGTGATGTCAGTATTCCTATCAGCTGTGAGAAGGCGGGCGCTTGTGCAGGACCCCAAGAAAAGGTCGCGTCTTTCTTAAGCAGGCAGGTGAGGGGCCGTGCTAGTGCTGCAAAATCTTTCACAAACCGCCGAAAATAAGAACACAGGCCGAAAAAGGAACGGACGTCCTGAGTAGAGCGAGGTGTCGGAAAGTTGGCAACGGCGCTAACTACGGCAGGGTCAGGCCGTATACCTGTAGCATCGACAAGATGGCCAAGTACCGTGATCTCGCGGCGACCGAAGCGGCATTTGGCAGAGTTAAGTTGAAGGCCTGCATTGCGAAGGATGCGCAGAATAGCCGAGAGTCTACTTAGATGACTGGAGAACGTAGGCGAGAAAATAACTACGTCATCGAGATAGCACAGGCAAGTAGACCACTTGAAACCACGAAGAAGGGAGTCCATCATTCTTTCGAATGTTGCGGGGGCATTGCACAAGCCAAATGGCATAACTTTGAACTGGTAGAGCCCATCGGGTGTTATAAAGGCGGTCTTCTCCCTGTCTTTTTCGTCAACGGCGATTTGCCAATAGCCGGACCGAAGGTCTATAGAAGAAAAGTACTGTGCGCCATGCAAAGAGTCGAGGGCGTCGTCAATTCGCGGCAGAGGGTACACGTCCCTTTTAGTAATCTTGTTTAGGTGGCGATAGTCGACGCAGAACCGCCAGGTGTTGTCTTTTTTCCTGACAAGCACCACAGGGGACGCCCAAGGACTCGTAGATGGTTCGATGATGTCCTTTGTAAGCATTTTCTCGACTTCGGATTGAATTACGCGCCGTTCAGTCGCAGACACTCTGTAAGGACGTCTATGGATGGGACTGGCGTTGCCGGTGTCAATGCGATGAGTCACAACTTTTGTCTGGTTGAGATGGGGCGAAGCAAAATCGAAAACGTCGCTGTAAGCGGCTAGCAAACGACGAAGGTCGTCAGACTGAGCAGCCGAAAGGTCGGGGGCGATCATGGCGTCAAAATGTGCATCAAATGAAGTACTAGTGTCAGGGCTTCCAGAAGACAGGGGCGCATCCATAGTAAGGGCCACAGGGTCGTGTGCGTCTAAAGGTGCTATATGTCCCAGCGTGATACCTTCGGGAAGAAACTGTGGAGTCCGTCCAAAGTTCAGAATAGGAATACATGCCCGGTTCGCAGAAACAGTCACAACAGAGTGAGGGAGGGCTACCTGCCTTGTTAAAAGAGCGTCTAGGGAAGGAGAGATGACGTAGTCGCCGTCACAAATGGCGGAATCAGAGGTCAGTGTGACATACGTCGCGGCGGCTGGTCGAAGGCGAACAAACTCGGCGACACATAAACGCGGCTGTGACTCGGTGGGGAGATCGGGTACAAAAGGAAGTTCCAACTGGAGAAGGCCAGAAGAGCAGTCGATGAGGGCAGAATGGGTACTCAGGAAGTCGTGGCCGAGGATGACTTCATGTGGACACTGCTGCAGAACGGCGAATAGTACTGAGGTCTGGTGACTGGCGAAGCTCACACGCGCAGTGCACATCCCAACGACGCAAGATGTGCCGCCGTCGGCTACACGAACGACAGGCGACGCCGCGGGCGTCAGAACCTTGCGGAGACGACGAGAAAGGCGAGCGCTCATAACCGATAATTGCGCCCCCGTGTCTATGAGCGCCGAAACAGGCACGCCGTCCACTTCTATGTCCAAAAGGTTTTGTCGGGTGGTCAGGGTCAACAGAGGATTTCCGGGTCGTTTGGTCAATGCAGCATCACCTCCGGGAGCTGCACCGGTCAGTTTTCCGAAGAGGGACGGCGGGGGTATGGCGACGGTGAGCGACGGGCAATCGGTGAGCGAGAACGCCGGTTCTGTGGGGACGGCGAGCGGCGATCGTAGTGTGGAGTCGGACCAGCAACATCACAGTGCGGCAGGTCATTGCGGGCATGAAAAGGCGAGAACCGGCTGTCTTCTGGGCGGTAAGCGTACGCGGGACAAGTCGCAAAAAAGTTTCGTTTTCCAAGAAACGTGCACGGCAGTTCGGCACGAACAATATATCAGCCCTAAAGATTTTAAATCGTCCGTTAAATGTAAGGGGACATATATGGTATCAAACGAAATAAAACCACGAGGCCGTCATGTTGGTGCAAGTTACATGAAGCTAGGCTTAATGGTCTGGAAGTTATAATGCAGTTTCGGCTCTAATCAAGAATGCTTTTTTCAAATCGACCGTAACAAGTAAATGGACATATTTAGTATCAAACGAAAGAAAACCATGAGGCCGTCACGTTGGTGCAAGTTACGTGAAGCTAGGCGTAATGGTCCGGAAGTTGTAATGTAGATTCGGCTCTAATCAAGAAAACATTTTTTAATCGGCCGTTATACATAAGGGGACATAGTTGGGATCAAACGAAAGAAAACCGAAAAGCTCACGTCTGCCCCTGAAGGAAGCCGCAAATGATCTTTGTAATTACTCAACGTGCAACGGAATTTGTGTTGTGAACGTTAATCTTAGCGCCAGCCTGGTTCGTCCGTCGCGGCGCCTGTGCTGTAATTATTCATACAAATGATCTCTGAATATTTCGAAAGGCGTGAAAGCCGACCCATTTTTTAGGAACTGCAGTCACTTGTCTACGTAGTATCATATCATTCTGACAGACAGGGGCGTCGTCTATTTTCTCGTCCTGTTTCGCGCGCTGTTAGTGTACTGTGAATCAAGGAGCTTAAGTTATTATGCTGCAGTACGTAGCGCAGCCGCCTAGCCCCACGGCTAACATTAAAATACCTTGTTAGGGGCACGTTGGTTTGTTTAATAACAAAATCCAACGCAAAAATTTTGTATTCATAGTGGCAAGTGCAAAGTAAGAAGCTATCGAAACTATCCGCTAATAGCATACGTGTGCTTCTACCTGCTTGAGCAGATTATTTTAAAAGTGAGGCTGAATACCCCAGATAACCAAAAACATCTGCAACTGGAGCAGGCACTATGGTTCCTTTCCTGGAAATGAAAGCCAGCATCCCAGTCTGTTAATCTAGTCATGTACTTAACCTATATTAGACCAATGTTAGAGCATGCTAATTGGAGCCATTTCAAGCTAGATTACTTGACCAAAATAAGAAAGTGCAAGGAAAGCGTCAAGGCACAATCTAATCTGGTATTCCCGAACCAATTGTATTAGCAAAACTTTATTTCTCTCCGAATTTCCTGCATTAACCCAATGCTGAAAACAGGGGAAACTGATTACCTTTCTTGCTGTTGAAAAGCTGCTAGAATCTAAATAAGAGACTACTTATGTTCTGAGGAAAAGTGAGGGGCACTGACACTATCTCTAATTTTTTGTATGCGCTTTCACCTTGAACGAGAATGGAATAAAAATATTTACCTTTGCAAGCCTCAGAACCCAAACATTGCCAAAAATTTTAGGGAGGCACAATAATTTTTTGAAAATAGGCAATAAGAAGTGTGCCTAAGTACAAGTACACACTGAACACACTTGAGTGGTTCATTGGCCAGCTGCGAATGCAAAAGCGTCCATAGCTGCTACCCCGAGGTAACTGCTAGGTTGCACGTGTGTTTCTCCTATAGCCCATGTACCTGGCAAGGGGAATGGTTATACGCAGTCCCATTGCAGCATTGGCCTGTGCTTTTTCTTTTTCTAGTAGGTGGGTGGCTAGCTGATTCCGCCTGTTTATATATTAGCGTTTGTGTGCATCTTATGTGCATGTGTTTGTATAATGTTCTGATTGTTATACTTGCAGTGATCCAAGCATCTTTTTTAATATATTGCACCACAGTCATTTATTCAACTTTGTGTTGAAATGTACAAAATGTGGCCAACCAGTAATGGCCAAGACAGCCAGCAGGATTGGAAAAAAATATGATGCAGATACAATGCACTTGCTTGAATCGACATGAGGCGAAGCTTTTACGCAACGCTCAGTTAAACTCCAGAAAACTAACGGCAGTGTGTACAGTTGTCCATATTGCATCCGATGTAACACGTTCTCATATGCAATGTTTGCTTATTCACCGCACAGGTCACATAATGTAATGTATACATAACTCGGTGAACTCACTCAAACGTTGGCTCACTGAAACTTTGAACTAACCATGAGTCTGAGTTCGTGTGAGCCGGGCTGAGTATAATTTTGGTGAATACGAGTAAGAGCAAGCTCGGTTGAGCAAACTTTTAGTAAATATTGTCTCGTGGTAGTCAGAAAAAGCTCATTTGAGTATAATTTCGGTGAATATGAGTCTAAGCTAGCTCGGCTAAGTAGATTTTTTTGTGAATATGACTTAGTATAAGCTCGCCTGAGTAGAATTTGATGAATATAAGTCACAGCAAGCTCGGCTAAGCAGATTTTTGGTGAATATGACTCAGTGCAAACTCGCCTGAGTAGAATTTTGATGAATATGAGTCAGACCAAGCTCGGCTTAGTAGAATTTTGGTAAATATGACTCCTGCAAGCTTGCCTGAGTAGAATCTTTGTGAATATTAGTTGCATCAAGCTCGGCCGAGTATAATTTTCGTGAATATGAGTCAGAGCAAGCTTGAATAAGAAAACTTTTGGTAAATATCACTCTGAGCAAGCTCGGCTGAGTAATGATGGGATATGGTTATACGAGTTTACGCAGTAATACATGTAATTGCAGACTCATTAGCAACAATGCCTCCATCTTGATGGGCAAGACCTATGCCTCGTGATGAGTCTGCACTTTATGAGCTGTAGACATGCAAGAACCACCCACACTTGAAAAGATGCTATCATTCACAGGAAGGAATGCAACCAGCTTACATCACTGCACAATTTTGAACTGCTATTGTTTAATGTGTTATCTACTGCTGATAACAACAAGTTGTTTGCCTGCTTTTCGAATTATTGCATGTGTTTTACAGGAGGTAGAGACAGAGAAGCAAGAAAAGGCAAGGATGTTTAAGGCCAAGTAGTTTCTTAGCATGATGCGATATGTTACAACCAGCATAAACAAAAGTAATTTGCACTGAAGTAAGCGAAATATGCGATTACCTTTTAAATTGAGGGTTAATACAGATGCAGTAAGGATACAAAGTCTGCAACACATTGAAGGTTTATTGGTTTTTGTGTAGGAGAAAAATGTTACATCAGAAAAATTAGAAAAAAAACAGTTTAAATATTGCTTCGAAAACAAATTGACAATATTGTTTATTCCCAGTCAAAGCGTTAAATATGCTATTGTAGAACATTCATTACGATATATAGTTTGCACGTTCGCTTTGCGAGCTTGATAAGCAGCAGTCGCGTCTTGAAGCTGAAGTAACAGAACCTTTAAATGAGATAATTCATTGGGGAAAATGCGCATGAAAGCCTAAACCAGCCGACTGCAACTAAATGGTCGCGCGTATAGCGTGACCTATTGACAGTAGCATTTATCTGCAGTTGCATATTCTTTAAATTGTTCCGTCCGTAAAAGCATACCGCGCTACAACTGTGGCGTTTTCGTATATGGCGAGTAGTTTCTACAACCAGAAAATTGGGACGACATCCGAAGGCCATGACTTCACGTGAGGAACACCTCGTAGTATTTACCAACTCGCAGCGCGTGTGAATAACGGAAAATCACGCAAAAGTGTGTACTATCAGCACCCGAAGCCAACCTAAAAAAAGCATCGCGTGATTAGCAACGTAGCGTGTCAACAAACGCATAGAAATCAGAGAACCGAATCTGACCTACTAGTTCCAATCTGCACTGTTCGCTTGTCGGTGCTGATTACGTACCAATTGTGCAATCCAAGGCTCCACTCAATTAGTTGTCCTGTTCGAGGCTTGTTAAGCCAACATTTATAGACAAAAAAGTATCGATAAACGTTGCGTTGAGCGACCGCCGAAATTTTCGAAAACAGACCGCGAAATAGCTCTCGGCCCAATTTCGACGGAAGATCGCTGCGACGCTGCGACCAACCCGTTGGTCGCAGCCGCAAATCGCAGAATCGGCCCTGCGACTGCGATTTTCGTCGCATGCGACGGAAATCGCACTTCGGGTGCGATGAAAATCGCAGCATGTGAAACGGCCTTGAGACGGTTTGTGCCCATTTATGGTCCAATCTTGCGCCTGCGTTCCTGATTGGACCAGACCGTGTCTCGCGTTCCAGACCGCCGTATGAATCCCCGCATGGCAACCATTGGTCGAGTTAATGCAGCCGCTCTTTTCGACGCTAGCTTCAAGGCGCCCTTCAGTTAAGCTGGAACCGCATGGCGCGTTTTTCGCGAGCGAAAAACGCTACGCGCGGCGAACGCCCGCGTTGCCGCCGACGCGCGAACATCCGCACGAAAAAATGGCGCGCCGCGTTTTCCGGGTTGCCAGACAACATAACTCCCAACGACATGAATTGTCCCTGTTACCGCATATATAATATGCCCTTAAAATTACAGAGCACTACAGTAAAAATAATTTTTGGTGTAATTAGGCAGCGACATTTTTTACAAGGTTTATTTATCAAGCTTCATTTCAAACAGCAAGATTGTGTGCGAAACTGCGGTTAGGTACCTTGCGCATGCTGAGCGGTCGCTGCTTGTTTACAGCTTCACGTAGAAAATGGAGCGTTGGCCGCTTATTACCGAGCATTATTACTATTTAGGGCCTCGTTGAAGGTTGATTTGTTCATTTTGGGTGAACACGATGCACGAACGAACACGTGTAGCACGTATTTCCTTCGACGCGCGCGCCAGTTCTGCCGAGTAAAAAAAAAGTTCCGCCAAAGAGGTTCCGCCGTGGTGTGTGCAGAGAGCAGGGCCATCTGGTGGCAAAACCAAAATGCCACGTGACTGCACTCTGAACTCCGATTGGCGGACGCGCGCACACGACGCGCCGCGCGAGGACTCCGAGTAGCCGCGCGGCAGTATGACGCGCGCGTCCCACCATCCGCACGTCAATCACGCCTAAAATCGCGCCATGGGGTTCCGGCTTTAAGCATAAACCGCATGCAAGCGATCTTGCGCGCGACAGCGACAAGCGACGCGATGGAGTTGGCTGTCGCGTTCGCTCGTCGCCTGCAAGCAAACCCGCATGCGAGCGACGGCATCGCGCGACAGCTCTCTAGTGTTGCCGGCATTAGGGGAGCCAGTGAGCACCAAACCTGGCGTGGCACTTTCTCTAATAATTTAAGTTAATTTGTTTTGCTGTACAAAGCAACATAAACTATTTCTGAAGGTCTTGCAGTAGGTTATTTTTCTTGTGCGTATCAAAATTCGGTACTTCGCCCGTTCAGTCCGCGAAGCGCGGCAGACGGTTCCCCTGCTTCCTGTTCCCGCCCGTGCTAACTGAACCGCTGGTATTATTCTGCTGTGGGATTCTGCTGTGCGAGCCCTTGTTTTTCTGTCCTTGCCGTGAAGTTTCCTGTGCGTGCAATGGAGCGGCGAAGGAAACTGGCTGCTGCGCAGCTACTTTTACTATAAGGAGGAGGCAGGCGCTGTCAAGCAAGCGGTGAGCTGGACAAAGTGAGCGGCCGAAAGCGAGTACTTCACAGCGGTAAGTGGCAAGGGACAAAGGCTTCGACGCAGTACAACTGCAGACGCTTTCATTGCCTTTTGCAGATGAAACTCATGAAGAGCGGCGACGACTCGCTGTTCAAGTGCTACCGGATGTCGCCGGATACATTCGACGCTCTCCACGACATGGTGCGGGACCGGCTGTTGAAGAAATGGGTCTGCAGGGAGCCTATTTCGTCTGGCGAGCGCCTCGCACTGACGCTGCGGTAGGACCATTTTGTCACTTTGGTACTTATGATTCGGGAGAAAGTGGCCGTTGACCATTACGAAATTTTCGTGCGTCGATCGAGCTCTGTGTGCTCTTCTGTGCTTTCAGATACCTGTCATCCAGCATGCTCGTTCGAGATGCAGCGATGGCCTTCAGAGTGGGGCTGGAGCCTGCACGGGAGGTGTACATGAAGGTGTGCATAAAATATTTCCATAGCATGGTGCAAAGTCGAGTGGTAGCAATAAGCATGATTTTATGTTCTCAATTACTGAGCAATGGCTGAGTATTAGTCTCTTCTCTGAGCATTTGAAATGAATTTCAATCAATTTCAGTGTTGTTTGTGCTATCTTATATTTAACACGAATGTCTTAGATCGTACAACGCATGCATGTCCGCAGAAAGTGCACCGTGGCTTAAAATACTAGATAAACGTACCAAGGGTATAAGATTGCATTAGGTAAAACCAGCAGCAGTGAGGTGTACTGTGTGTGATAGTGATGCTTGCAGTAGCTGCAATAGTGATTAAATGCACGTACAGAGAGCATGAGGGTACATTATGTGCATAATGCAGCAGTAAATTCCGCCAGTGATTGGTGTGCATCAAATTTCATTTCCGTATTATGCAGCCTCCGACAGAGAAAGACTGGAGGGAGATCGCTTCAGGGTCTTGCAGCCGTTGGCAGTTCCCGAATTGTCTGGGTGCTGCGGACGGCAAGCATGTCGAGATAAAACGTCCAAGAAAGGCAGGGAGCCTATACTTCAACTATAAGGTATGGAACAGAAGATTGCAGTGTTGCATGCAGCATATTTGCTGCTAAAGGGTCAGCTTTGTAAACACAAACACTCCTAATACTTCCCAGGAGTATTCTACGCGGAATAACCTTGTACATAATGCACAGCCCACGTCTTTTGATAATTCATTTTCAGAAAAGATTGTGTTGGCACGCTTTGTTCAAAAGGGGGAGTACAATACCATCCTCCTAGTTTGGCAACCTGCAAGCAGAGGACTGCCACGAGTAATTATTTATGTGATATGAGAATGTACCATTTACAGCTGTATTGATGATTGGACGACATGAGGGAGAGGTCTCTTTTTTTCATAAACGTGACAGTGACAAATGAGAATGTTTTCTGGGTGCTTTGTGTCTCATTGCATGTTTCACACTTGAACAGCAACAAGCATAGAGTATGTGTGAGTAGCAGAGGACGAGAAGATAGAAAAATCATGTAGATACTTAGGGGCAAAGCTTGTGGTGCAGTCAAATGTCCGGTTTTTATGTGTGCCCAGCAATACTGTAATGAAAACAAGTGTAATGAAAGATAACCAAGTGGCTGCAGTTACAAAAATTCTTTAATGTTATTTTTATTTGCAATGCTTTCAGGGCACCCACTCCATTGTACTCATGGCTGTGGCCGACAGCCAGTACCTGTTCCGCCTTATTGATGTGGGCGCACCTGGGAGGTTTAGTGATGGGGGAATTTTCAAAGATTCCCCCATTGGTAAACGACTGCATGAGGGCAAGCTCAATCTGCCTCGGGCAACTATGCTACCGGGGTCTGAAAAAGTTTGCCCTCATGTGTTTGTATGCGATGAAGCCTTCCAGCTGCGTCCCGACTTCATGCGGCCACTGCCGGGCACCAGGACTCAAGCTGAGGAGGTCATCTTCAATTACCGGCTCAGTCGTGCCAGGTCTGTACCACACCAGGTTAAAACACTAATCGTTTATCCACCTGCTATGATACTAACATTATTTCCGCCTTGCTCCTGCATGTATTTACTTCTCACTGTTTTCATTTCCGCAAAATTCATTACGAAATAAATATTTATTTTAGTACATAGGACATTTTCTGCATTACCTTTATCTTTGAACTGTGTTAGCTATGAGAGCAATGATGTATCCTGCCATTACTTCTGATTAAAATTAAATTATGGGGTTTTACGTGCCAAAACCGCGATCTGATTATGAGGCACGCAGTAGTGGAAGACTCCTGAAAATTTCGACCACCTGGGGTTCTTTAACGTGCACCTAAATCTATGCACACGGGTGTTTTCGCATTTCGCCCCCATCGAAATGTGGCCGCCGTGGCCGGGATTCGATCCCGCGACCTCTTGCTTAGCAGCCCATTACTTCTGATTATGCGTTTCCTCAAACTGCATGAATATTTTTTGCACTTTTATGAATAGTAACATCACCTATAAAATGTTGGTGTTTGGCGTTTTTGGGACCAGAAAGCACAACATGCCATCGTCATTTAGTGCTACATGTTTTTCTCCTTCGGTATGGACTTCTTTAAGCCAGAATTTGTTTCTGTTTCAGAGGATGCGTAGAGAACGCCATCGGGATTCTCGTTTCTCGTTGGTGCATCTACGAGAGGCAGATAAACCTGCAGCCTGAGAATGTGTACAATGTTGTGAAGGCAACCTGCATCCTTCACAACTTTTTGCCCATGCCCACCAGCGCTGCTGCGACTTATTGCCCACCTGGATATGCAGACTGCCACGACGTGTTCGGGTCTGTCCGCAACGGCACTTGGCGACAAGGGACGGCAAGTGCTGCTGCGTTTGGCCTGCAGGGAGCAAAGGCCCGCAACTCAACAAATGTTGCAAATTCAGTGCGGAAAGTGTTTATGAGCTACTTCAAGAATGAAGGACAGGTGTCTTGGCAGTGGGACCTGCCAGGGGTCACAAGGCCGTAAGACTGTGCAGCCTGCTGCTTGACTTTATGAAGAACCCAACAGCCCTTTTCAGGGCTCCCAACTTGATGCTTCGGCAATGGGTGGCTGGATTCGCGATATCCTGTTCTGTGGCCCATCTTTGCATTTCATTTCCTCATGCTGAGCTCTGGAGTTTGGTGGAATTGGGTTCATTCAAATATGCAATTCTGTGTATTCAGAGATGATGCATGCCCGGTTTAAAAAAATTCAGCAAACACCGGCATCATGAAGGTGTAACAAAATTTTTTATTTGCTTTTCTAATTAGCTGTCTCACATCCTGGCAACAATGACAAGTATTTGAAATTTCGTTTAATTTATTGGCCCGAAGGCATTACAAAAGTTGTATAAGTTCGACATAAAAGTAATAATTGCAAAAAACAGTAAGAAAGCACTACAGTCATAAATGAGAAGGACAATGGTGTTCACAAGGTCATGTGCAAACAAACTGCACAGAGGACCCAAAGTCGTAAATGCAAGGGTAACCTAAAAAGTAAGTTTGGTGGTTTTCTAGGCAAGATGATGCATTGTGAAAGTGTGATGGTTCCAAGAAGGCAAAAATATGGCAGCACAATTAAATAGAGGCTGCAGGACAAGCACTGGCACAAGCATGGTACCTTTAGTGGTTGGTTTATAAGCTCGCTCGCTCTTTATCAGTGAGTTGGACCGAAAATTACTTGACGGTAATTTAGAAAAATTTGCCCATACATAGATGCTTCAACTGAAAGATACAAGCAACTCTAGGCAAGCTAAAAACAGTTAAGTCAATAAAATTTTACCACAGGAATGGCCTTAAACATTACACAATAGTATATTTACAGGAAACCATTACGGTGTACTAATAAGCCCTGGTTCACAGTATTACGAAATTGAGCGATGCAGTACCTCTGTACAAAAGAACTGTAGGCATGGAAACGTCACAAAAATGACCTTAACATGGCACAACAATATATATATATATATATATATATATATATATATATATATATGAGACCATTACGCTGTACTGAAACCCTGGTTCACATTATGACAGCGTTACCAAATTGAGTTGCAGTACGCTTGTACGAAAAAATGGTAGGCATGAATCTATATCACAGAAATGGCCCTAACATTGCACAACACTATGTATATCCATTGTCACGAACCTCGAGAAGTAGTCTTGAAGGTTTAATAAACCGTAGAGCAGCTGGCTCTTGGAAAACGCGACCGTCGGGGCTGGCTCGAGCAGGGATCAGGGGGTGCGGTCTTCTTTGTTCTCTTGGGCTCGACCCACTCTTTCCCTCGACCCACTACCTACAGGTGGCAATATCCCCACTTCCGAACAAAAGCATCGCCTTGATGCTAAAAACATAGGCGTAAGAAGAAAAAAGAAGGCCGGCAAGGCGAACGTCAACTTTTTGTTCGTGCGCTAACCGGAGCAGGTTGTCCTTTCGCTCTCTTGCGCCCGGCCTTCTACTCCCACGTCCGCGCTCGTAGCGTAGCCCTTTTTAGGGCTCCCCAGGGAGTGGGATCTTAGCCTTCTTTCCTCTCGCTACATTACTATGTAGCTCGCACCTTCACTGTGCGCTCCACCATGGATGCCAACGAGGACTTCGCATCCTCCGACCCTGGCGCAAGCGGTATCCTCCGCTCCCGCAACACCACAGCCGCCTACACAGCGTGTGGAAGACTGCTTCGTTCACGTCCAGCCCACACCCCCTCGGCCATAGCGAAGAGAGTCAGGAATGCCCGAACCACCACCTCTGGCCGTGGCCGTGCACCCCCGAGAAGACTCCTCACTCCCACACCAGAGGAACTCTCACCGGCAATACAACAAGGCTCAAGACAGCCCTCTGCCACTGAAAACACCGTTCCTTCGCCACCATCGGAGACCATCTCTTCGGTTTCCCTCAGTGCCCCTGCCGTTCAGAAAGAACCCCCAGTTGTGAGATTCTATTTTGTCTCGCCTATTGCCACGGGTCAACTCGCCGCCTCGACTCTGCCCGCCACTCCACAATTTCCGCCCACGGCTCCCGCCGACTGTGACGAAAACGAGGCGCGCAGTGACGAAAGCCATGAGACCAGCCCCGTTTGCTCAACAAGTAGTGCAAGCTCTTCTTCTGGCTCTTCCTTTTATGAGCAAACGACCCCCCAAACGACCCCTCAACCGTCACCCTCAGCTGTCAGCACCGAGTCCTCATCTCAGACGGACAGTGACGAAACAACTTCGTCCAGCCACAGCGACGAAACCGCATCACCGCAAGCCCCCGCAACCCGCACCGGGTTCACCCCCACCCCTGCAGTCGGCTCGCCCGACAACAGCCGCAGCGCACCGCCCAACGCTGCTTTTGCAATTGCATCAGCCGCCGAGACTGACGTCACCGCCCCGACGCACCAGCAAGCGGCCGTATCGCCCCCCGCCACTGGCCTTGCGCGTGAACCACTCTCCACGCGAGAGAGTGTTTCCCCTACTCGCCACCCATGCCAAACTCTCGCCACGTCGTCTGCCAACGGCTGCGCCGCCCCACCTGCTAACACACAAGAGAACACCGCTTCTCCCCCGGCGGCGCATGACTCACAGTGTACACCCTCCGTGCCCTCCACCCCTCGTCGTTCCTTCTCTCCAACGCCGAGCCGTCTGCCATGTCTGCCACAGTCTGCCACCGACCGCACCGCCCCCCCTGTGAACGGCGAGGAGACCCATGACCTCGCGCGTGCCGCCCCTCTAGTCCGGCCGTGCCCGTGCGCGTGACTCAGAGTGCGTGCGCAAGGCAGGCTCCACCCCCCCCCCCCTCTCCACAGTCAACAACACGCGTCGTCTGCTAGTAACCACGCTGCTCCAAAACGGAGTGACGCCGTGATGACTGACTCTGCGCATGCGCGCGGCTCCTCTCAAGGGCGCGTCGAGAACCTCCCTCCTCTTCGCATCTCTCCAGCCGGGGCAAAACAAAACATTCCCAACGCCGGGCCTCTCCCGTCACAAAAAGCGCCCGCCTCCTCCCTTCACGAGTGCAACAAACCTCGTACACAGAGCTGCGCTCTCGGGCCAATTCGGCCCCTCATTGAGGACGCCTTCTCCCAAACGGACTACGCTCGTGTTACCCCCTGGCAATCTGAAACAACAAGCCAAAGGGTATCCCCTCCTGCCGATGGTACGGCCACCAGTCCCCCTGCATCATCTCGGCCCACCGAAGACAGTAACCAAACCACTGTCAAGGAGGTTACCCCTCCCAACCAAGAACTCTCACGTGCACCCAGACAACGGCGCCGCCGCTATCAGCCGCTCCAGCGCGAACAGCCTCGGCCACAGGATGTCGCTCCTTCCAACCCGCCTGAAACTATTCTCTTCAGGTCCAAATCAAGAACAGCGAACTTCATGTCCGCCACAAAGGACGCCATCGCGGCCCAACTCTCCAGAGTACCTGGTGCTAAGCGCGTCCGCATTAACCTACGAGGCAACGTTGTTGCCGTGGACTGTGAGCCCGGTGCCGATTCTTCACCACTCCTGGCTGTTGCTACCATTTGCGGTGTCGATGTGAAGGCCAAAGCTGCCAACAACAAAAACGTCTGCACGGGCGTCGTCTTCGGTGTCGACCCCACCTTCGATAGCGACACTCTCGCACAAAATATCGAAAGCTCGGCCCCTATTGTCGCCTGTTCGCGCAGCGGCCGCAACCTGGTAGTCAAATTCGCCGGCAGTGCAGCACCTTCGGAAGTTGCTCTCTTCAAACAGCAACGACCTGTGCGCCCACGACGCCCCCGCCCACTCCAATGCACCAACTGCGGGAGCTACGGCCACGTTGCACCCACCTGCACAGGGCAGTCTCGCTGCCTCCGCTGCGGCGGCTCGCACAGCATGGCGGAATGCAATGCCCCCCACCCCAAATGCATCAACTGCAACGGCCGCCACATAGCCACCGAACCTCGCTGCCCCCGCTGGCAACAAGAGCGGAAAGTTGCGGAAATTATGGCCGCAGCTCCACAGCCCATCTCCCGCCGTGAGGCCGTGAGTGCAGCAAAAAACTGTCAAGTTCCGCTGCATCCAAAACACAGTCCGAAGCTCGTCCGAGTGCGCACGTTCAGCCCGGCCGCACTTTCAGCCAAGCCCTCACAGGCCAACCTGCCCTGTCGCCGCCCCCTCAGCCACAGAACGACAACAACTCTGACTCGCAGAAGGATGTTGTTATCGCTGCTCTCGCGGCAGCCGTAAAGGCCCTCCTTGGAACCCTCCAACACGACTCCCCCGGCCACCAACTGTGCACAGCGGCGCTAGCCGCCCACGAGGCCCTGACTCATCATGGCTAACTCTTTCGCTCCACGGCCGCGGATACTGCAATGGAACGTCTGTTCCTTGCGCTGCCGCCATGCAGAATTCGCGGGTGAACTCCTGCAGAGTAAATACGATGTCCTGGCTCTGCAAGAGACTCATATTCGCGAGGGGGAACTCACACTTCCTGGGTTCATCGCCTACCACAGTGCCACAAATTGTGAACTCACCACATGTGCCGATCACCCCTGTGCCGACTCGTCACATCCTCCCGGCCGCTCACGCGCATCACTCTACATCCGTGCAGAACTGCCACACGCCCTCGTGTCTGTGTCGGACATCCAGTGCACCGGAGTTGAGTGCGTTGTTGCCACTGTCCGCGTCGGTTCTGTTGACACCACCGTCGCCTGCATTTACGTACGGCCGGCTCGGAGGTGGGATTGCCACTTCCTCAATCGTCTAGTCGTCCGCGTCAACGGTGACCATGTTTTGTGCGGGGACTTTAACTCCCACAACACAACCTGGGGGAGCGGCCACACGAACCCTAACGGGCGTGATCTCTTTCATGCCATCCATGCAGCTGGACTTCTCGTCATCAACACGGGCAAGCCCACCTTTGCCCGACGAGGAGTCAAGAGTCGCAGCGTCATCGACCTCTCACTGGTGTCGGAGCGCTGTCACTACGAGTGGCACCGAAAGCCCGACACACAGGGGTCCGATCACTTTCCCATCGTCCTCGAGCCCCTCCACAATGCTCACCAACAAGTGCGCACATACTGTGTAGTGAACTGGCCCCGTTTCCGCGAACTGTGTGCTACTGTGCCAGTCGCGTCAGACCTCTTCACACACATCGCTGAGTGCGCCAGCAATGCTTCTGTTTACTGTGCTGTGCCCGCTAACACACCTGCATCGGACATTAAACAGCTCAACCTTCGAGCTGCTCGCCGGAGAGCACAACGTGTAGCCATTCGCACCACCAAACCCGAACACTGGACCCTCTACAACCGTATTGATGCCGTGTGTCGTCGTCACGCGAGGCAACGCCGCAACGAGAGCTGGGCTGGGCTCTGTGCCACTCTGGATGACCCCCGAAACCAGTCCCGATGTTGGCGCATCCTCGGTGCCATGCTCCGTCCAAAAGTCCCCCGTTGCCCGGCCCTGTCAATCGCAGTCGCGCGTCACATCACTTCCGCCCAAGTCGCCGAACTGATTGCCGACAACTTCTGCGTCCTGCCTCATGAACCCGCCTCTGCTCACGCCGTTTCATTGGCCCCTCCCGACGAAAACAGATGCGAACTTTTTGCACCTCTCCGTTACTTCCCTACACAGGGCATTAGAGACGAGATCCGTGCATTGTGTAGTGAAGACTTCACCATTTACGAGCTCACATTTGTGCTCCAAAGCCGCAAACGTCGGTCCGCACCGGGAAGCGACGGCATCACCTATCAAATGCTTCGCAACCTCGACCACTCTCAACTCCCCCACCTCCTCGAAGCCTACAACGTCGTTTGGCGCACCGGAGTCATTCCAGCCTCGTGGAAAGAAGCCACCGTTGTGCCCCTCCTGAAAAAGGGCAAACCAGCCTCCCAGCTAACTTCCTACCGGCCCATTTCCCTCACCTCTGCCGCTGGCAAAGTTCTCGAGGCAATGGCGCTTCGTAGGCTCGACTGGATCGCCGCCGCACTGGACTTTATTCCACCCGAAATGAGCGGCTTCCGACGGCATCGTGCGACCGCTGACTGCCTCGCTGACGTCATCGCTACACTAGAAGACGCCAAACAACGAGGGTATGTCGGCTACCTTGTCCTACTCGACGTTAAAAGCGCCTTTGACAACCTCCCGCACGACACCATCATGGACGCACTGCGCGCCATTCGTGTTTGTGACCGCCTCTTGGCCTACGTGTCTGCCTTCCTTAGCGGCCGCTCCTTTCGTGTGCGCGTCGGGGGCTCGACAAGCTCACCTCGCTCCATCTCCGTTGGTGTCCCTCAGGGGAGCGTCGTCAGCCCCTTCCTTTTTAATCTTGCAATGGCACGCCTTCCCGACTTCATCCCGCGCACCCTCCCTTCTGACGTCCGCCTAGCCATTTACGCTGACGATTTGGCTCTCTTCGCTGTTGGACCCACATCAAGCGGCACGCAGGTTCGTCGAAGCATACAGGGTGCCATAAACGCCATCGACTCCTACCTCACCGGTATAGGACTCAACCTATCGCCTAACAAAACCGAGGCCCTGCTCGTACACCCCCAATTTCGCGGGCGCTACCAGATTCCTCGGCTCCACCTGCGCGGTGTGCTCCTCCCGTGGTCCCGCAGAGTTCGCTACCTGGGAGTGCTAATCGACCACAGGCTCAGCTGGAAACCAGCCGTAGCGGCACTCCGCAAGGGCTCAACCAAAGTTGCAAACGCCGCGCGCTCCCTCCTTGCTCGAGGCCGCGGGTGTTCGCCGCAACTAGCCCTCAGGATATACAACGCCGTTGCCACCTCAAGATGCCTTTACAGACTTCCTCTGGCATCTCTTAGACCCTCCCAATGGGAAACTCTGGACATGCAACACGGGCAAGTCATCCGACAACTATACGGCCTCCCGCGCAACTCACCAATTGGCCCCACCCTCGCGGAAGCCAAAGACTTCCCCCTGTCCGTCAGAGCACAATGGCGCGCTCTCAACCACGTCGAACGGCTACAACGCACCCGCCAAGGACAATACCTTGCTCTGCGACTGCACTCTCTCCCCCACTCCTGCATGGGACGGCGAGCAGCAGAGTTTCACTCCCTGGTGCCCACCCCCTACTGTGGCTGGCTCCCCCCCACTCCCCATCGTCACCGCCCGCCCGTCATTCACACAACTATTCCGGGTGTAAGAAGCAAGCGGAACACCCCCACTTGCGCAATTCTCCAGGAAGTCGCCGCCACTTTCGATGAAAGACTTTTTGGCCGCGTAAAAGTGTTCACCGACGGCTCGGTTCTCAAGAACGGCTCCGCAGCAGCAGCCTGCACCATCCCAGAGCTGTCAACCCGCAAACAGTGTCGCCTTCGCGGCAGTTGCTCCTCAACTCTGGCTGAACTTGCAGCACTTGACCTGGCTGCCGACCTTGTTCTCGAACATCTCCCACCTGCTGTCGCCATACTCACCGACTCTCGCGCCGCCCTACAAACCCTTATTAAAGGGGAAAGAGGCCCGCTCATCGGCCAACGTCTTTCCATGAAGTTCGCATACGCTCAACAAAATGGTTGCGACCTTCTCCTTCAATGGGTCCCATCACACGCCGGCATCGAAGGAAATGAACTGGCGGACGACCTTGCCAAACATGCACACGACCAGGACATACCGTTTACTCACTTCGTTTGCCCGTTCGACTCTGCCCGCCACACAATCTCCAATGCCATCAGAGCCAAACACCCCGACGCGCGAGTCGCCTCCGGTGCTCCGCCTCGTCCCCTACCGAAGTTGGGGCTCTCTCGAGCCGATAGGACATTTCTTCTCCGACTTCGCGTTGGTTGTGCCAAAACGGCCCAGCGAGTTGCTCAACTATCCGGCACCGGCAGTTCTGTCTGCCTCAGCTGCAACGATGGCTCAGATGAAACCCTGAGCCACATTCTTCTTGAGTGCGCCGGCTATATCCACGCCCGCGACTCATTAACAGCCGCATATCGCCGCCTTGGACTCCCATCTGACAACGCGGACGTTTTGCTTTTCCCCCGTGGTCACCCTTCTATAATCAAGCGAGCTTTCACAGCTCTGCTTGATTTCTTTGAAACCACGTCACTTTACACGCGGCTATAGGCCCCGTTTTCGCTACTTCTTCCCCTCTTCAGGGTCATACCGCTCTCCTCTCTTCACTCCTCACTCTTTAACTCCCATTATCACTTCCCCGTGCAGTGCTGTTGAGGTGACCTCATATCGAGAGACAGTTACAGCGCTGCACTTTTATCTTCACCCTCATTTAAAAGTCACTTACTACTAAGGCGAACGTATACCAAAACAATAATATTAACGTCACGCCGGCACAGTCAATGAACGCTGAAGCAAGTTCACGAAGATAAATGAAAAGCAGAAACAAAGAAGGGCGTGAGAGAGAAAAAAACGAAAAGAAAGAAAATTACGGACGCGGAATGTATGGCTTCATGCGCGAAACATGAGCTATGTCTGAGCTCGGTTGTCTTTATGTCCTCCGTGTCTGCGATGCTGTGTCCGGAACAACTTCGTAGTTTACGTCACTGACGTGGCGGAGCACTTTATACGGACCGAAATACCGGCTCAGCAGCTTTTCACAGAGGCCACGACGGCGAACGGGGGTCCACACCCAAACTTGGTGCCCGGAGTTGTAGGACACGTCCCTGTGGCGGATGTTGTAGCGTCTGCCTGCTGCTGCTGGCCGATATGCAGCCGCGCGAGCTGCCGAGCTTCATCGGCACGCTCTGCAAATTCCTCGGCGTGAGTTGTCAATAGCTCAGCGTCTTGATACGGCAGCATAGCGTCCAGCATCGTCTGCACTTCGCGACCGTAGAGAAGGCGAAAGGGCGTGAAGCGCGTCGTCTCTTGCACGGCGGTGTCACGCGAAGGTCACGTAAGGCAAGATCCGATCCCATGTTTTGTGTTGGACGTCGATGTACATTGCGAGCATGTCTGTGACCGTCTTATTCAGCCGCTCGATAAGTCCGTTGGTCTGCGGATGATACGCGGTCGCCTTGCGATGCCTGGTGTTGCTTGTAACATTCCGTTTAATCAAACATCATTAATCTGGCCGCCACTTCTACCTCTTCTCTTGATCTCCCATGTGCGCCTCTTCCTTCTCTTTCACGAGCGTTACACGGGCCTCCCCTCTATTGTCAACCCTCCTGGGTTGATATGGTACCACGTTGTTCACAGATGATGTTTCAATAACACCTTGTGGTCCACTGTAGCACAGAGTCTTTAAAATGCCTTGCTGATGGGCGGTCTTCACAACCTTGTAGGGTCCTGTAAAAGGAGCCTTTGATCCTTGCAGACTCCTTCGAACAAGCACGTTATCTCCCACTTGTATGTCCGGAGATTGGACTGAATGCCGGCGGTCGTAATTTCTTTTCATTGCGGTCTTGTATATAGCACGTTGATCTTCAAACTTATTTCGTTCTTGCAGCACCAAAATATTCGTGATTCCCAGCAGGTGGCCTGCGGGAAGCCATTCTGATTTGCCATGGTACGCGAAATACGGTGTGCACCCCAAGCCAGCCGTGTGTGAGTGATTGTGGTGGTTCACAGCAGCTCCAAGGGTACATGTCCAACCGCCTGGAAATCTCGGGTAGAGCGCGATGAACTGTTTGACATCCCGTATCGCTCTCTCGGCGAGTCCATTTGCTTCTGAATGGTATGGTGCAGCGAAACGAAGCTCTATGTTCCTCTCGTCAGCCCAGCGTTTCAAGCGATCACTTCTAAAAGCTGGACCATTGTCAGTGATGATTACTTTGACATGTTTGAACATATCTCGATTAAGCAGCGAGATAACGCTTTTGGAATTTTCTTTTCCGGGCTTGCATGCCACCATGCGTGTGCACTCATCAATGGCCAGTAGAAAAGCTTGCGTAGTTCGTACTCCCTCCACCTTTTTTCTGAGCTCCGCGAAGTCAAGGTGTATAGTCTCGAATGGGTTTTCTGAGTGTTTTTGGATAATCATTGCGCTTCCACGGGGCCTGAACTTCGCTTTGCAGAGCTGACATTGATGGCACGTCTTCACATGTTCCGAAATATCTTGTTTCATCGTCTTCCAGTAAAATCTTTGTTTAATCTTCCAGTAGGTCCTCCAAAAACCGTCATGGCTACCAGATTCCAGAGAATCGTGATACAGGCTTAAAATTTTTCCTATACTCGTTGTAGGCACGTGTAGCCTACCATTTTTGAGAGTCACCTCTTCCGTGCCGACCCACAAAAGATGGGTGACATACTTGTCGTCATCTTGGTTCCTAATTAGCAGTCTTGACAAGGCGCCAGCATCTGGAATTTTTCTCCTGGCCTGTGAGCGACATCGAAGGCAAACTGTTGTATTTCGCTCACCCACCTGGCCAATCTTCCTTTAGGTTGCGAGAGATTAAGAATGTATGTCAGGCTTGGTTGTCGGGGAATAGGCTGAAGTGTTTGCCTTCCAGGTACGTCGTGAAATAGCGAAAGGCCCTTTCGACTGCTCATGCTTTTTTTTCCGTCGTTGGGTAGTTAACTTCTGCCTTGGTGAATGTGTATGAATAATAGCCGATCATTTTGAGCAGTCTCTTCGGATGCTCACTCTCATCCCGCTGGTATAGTACAGCGCCAGTACCATAATGGGAAGCGTCTGTATTTAGCTCTAACGACTTCGAGAAATCCGGTATTGTCAGCACGGGGTGAGATGATATAATTTTTACAAGCTGCTGATATTTCTCTTCGCATTCATTAGTCCACACAAATGGAATATCTTTTTCTGTCAGCAACGTTAGGCATTTGGTCTTTAGGGCGTAGTCTTATATAAAAGCCCTAAAATGTCCAGCGATACCCAGGAACACTCGAACACTGTGCAAATTGTACGGTTTTGTCAGCCGGGAGATGCGCTTGACGGACTCTTCTTTTGTGCTGTTTGTTTGCCCGTCAAATATTCTTCCTAGGAAGACAACGGTGTTTGTAAAGAATTCGCTCTTCTTCAAGTTAATCTCTAGCCCAGCTTTGCCAAGTGCTTCTAGTACCCGGGATAGATGCGAGCAGTGGTAATCACGAGTCTTCGAATAAACGATGATGTCATCCGCATACACGTTGCAGAAAATTCCGGTTAACTGGCTAAGCACGCTGTTCATGATCTTCTGAAACCATGCACCAGAATTTTTCCAACCGAAAGGCAGTCTGTTGTATTCAAAAATGTTGAAAGGAGTAACAAATACCGTGAATGGTTTGTATTCTTCTTGCAGCGGAATCTGCCAATATTCTTTACAAAGGTCGATGCGCGAAAACCATGTATATCCCCCTGTCTCGTCAATAATATCACCGATCCTTGGCTTCGGGTACATGAATAAATCAGTCTGACGGTTTACAAGTCTGTAATCAGTGCACATCCTGAAAGTGCCGTCATCTTTGGGCAGAATTGTAATCGGAGATGCAAAGCTAGATGTTGATGGTCGAATAATTTCAGCATCTAGCAAGCCTTGTAACTCTTCTTTTAGTCACATCTTTTTTTCATAGGACATCCCATAGGGCTTTCTTTTAACAGGTGTCGTGTCGCTGAGCTTGAATGGAACTTCACTTACTTTTGCTGCAGGAGGGTAAACTCCGATGAACATCAGCTCCGGGAACTGTGTAGGTACATCCGAACTCTCTCTGATGTGAGACGTGTTTCAGAGTCTGCACACACATTCAACTGGGATGTCTCAACCGATATGTCAACAACGACTTCATTTGTTTGACTTCGTTTGTGAGAAGTGACGAGCCTTTTCGCACTCGAAACAGGGCAGAAAAAAGGGCGCATCGACGCAAAACTCGGGCTCAAAACGTGCTTCGCCACAGCCAGGGTTCAGTACTACCCAAGCCGGTACTACCCAGATGACGTTTTTCGCCGCCACCAGGCGCCGCTACTATAGCTGAAACTCCAGCGCAAGACGCCCATACGCTGATGACGGTCCGGCATTCAGTGGTTGCATTGAGCTTCATGGATATGCTGAAATACAAGGAGGCAAGCTCTGCTTTGGTCCTTGCATCCCAAGTGTTTAGGGGATTGGGCATAGGTCTTCGGAAATTTTAGAGGCCGAGCCAATTAGGGGTCCTAATGTCTGTTATGAAGCTCCATGTTTTTCTACTAGACGAATATGGCTACAAGTTTGTACTCACTGACAGGCTTGCACAAGACTGTTTAGGGAATCTTTTCTCGGTCATTAGGATGAGGGCACCAGGTCGGAGCTGATATGACTGAAAAAATGCGCTTAAAATAGTTTCAGTGAGCCAGTTCTTGAAGGTGCCAAAGACGTCTGGCTACGACACGGACGATAGTGCGTATCTGGTAGACTTCTTGTCCGGAGAAATACAGCAAGTGAAGAGCATTGGCGAGCCAGAAGGCACTGAAGACGGCATCGATGAAAATGTCGACTTGGAGCCTGTTTCCTCAATAGAGGGAGACATTCTAGCACACTTGGCTGGATTCTTACTGAAGCCAATAATAGTTCCTGCTGTACAACTTTGTGGAGACTGCACTGCAGTGTTGCTGGCTGAACAACCAAGGAAGGAGCACGGACTTACTTATTTGAAAGAGTACGTTCAAGGTGGTAATAACTTAATATATGCAAGCGGGGAGTTTCTTAACGTTGTATTTCAATATGAAAGTGTCTTCAAGCACATTTTTGAGAGGGAAGATATCAGCCGTCTAAAGCAGCCAATGAAGACATTGAAAGTAGCCATAAGTAAACATGTCGGTGTGCGACAAATTTCTTGCGTCAGGCATCCAGACATAATTGACAAACTGCTAAGCCGCTTTGTTTCGGTTCGACTTTGCATTTACACGCTCTGGTTGAACACGCCAGAAGAACCGGTCCAGTCGTATGGCAGCAAGACAGTTGCAGGCACAAACCTCAAGTGAGAAGCACCGTGTTTTTTTTTTTGGTGCAACTGATGAGCTGCTGCAAATCTGAAAATTGAGATATGGAAGTTTTTGTTTGCGATTAGCAATGTGTTTTCTTGTAATTACGTATATCACACCGTGGTTGTAAAGTTCTACTTGCTCCTTCTTCGTAACTCGTTTCTTTTATTTTAATCCATACCAACTCAGTTTTGTGAAACTGAGACAAATTTAGTGCGACCTGAGTGGTTCAATAAAACCATACATTGTATATGCTCTTCAACATATATTGACCCTTTCACTTTCTGCCAAAAATACGAATATCTGGTTTAGAGCTTTATAAGCAGAAAATTAGCAGCATTAGACCTAAAATGATGTGCGTCAGCTGTATTTTTGTGGTGATGCTATCTACCTACTACTGCTTAGACGCGTTGTGTAGATAATTACACAAATGAAATCCAAGGTCTGCAACTTTTTATGCATATGTAGGTGGATGGTGCTCTTGGTCGTGTGTGGAACAAAATAACTCGGAAAAGAATCGCTGCGGAGAAGAATCGGCGAGTGTTTACAGGATAATTTATGCAAAGGATGAAAACCGACGTAGGAGGTAAAGAGAGTATAGTAACAGTGGTTCAGTGCATAAAAGAATAAATTGAAACTAAGTTGAAGCAGTAATTTCGGCGAGTTGCTTTATACTTGCATAGGGGGAAAACGCGCTCAAAACAGGATGAAGAGAAATCCAACTTAATATTTAAAGCTGACAGAACTATAATGAGAAATGAAAAACGTTTCAGTTAGCGCGGAGGGTTGTCAGTCGTCTCTTTATCTCATAGTGAGCGTTTTTTTTTTTTGCAACGAGTGCTGTGAAAGTTAGGAAAAGACGTTCACAGCAGCTTAGGCAGTACTCTGCCATTGGAGAAATGTGTCAGATTGGCTAGAATAATTCCACGCTAGAGCATAATCGTAAGTACTGGTGCTGCGCAAAAAAACAGGCATGAATTGCTTTGCATTTGGAACTACCGAACAACCTAGCTTAAATTTAGCGTTAAATAAAGACTCACATATTTGTTAGTAACAATATATGTGCAAGCCCAACCGTCAAAAGGGATTCACTGAGCCCAATTTCCGCGCATATTACCGAAGTGCTCAATCACTGCTCCGGGCAGTGCCAGCGAACGGGAACGTTCGAACCAAGATGGCGCCCACAAAAAGCGGTGTCTCCACCCTGTAGCGGAGGCGGACATCGAGGCACCCTAGCGGCGGGCGTTGACGCCGTTTGGACTTGCAATGCAATGCAGCTCTTGAAGTGTGCAGAAAGGTGTGCTCGTAAAGTTCACCGCCCAAGTTGCCCAAATTTCAATTATCCATGTCCGAGAATTAATTCGCTTACAGCACGAAGAGCAACTACAAGTGGCCCCAAACCTAAGTGCAGCGCACGTGTCGGATGGGCACTTCACGAAAATGAAAGTGGGCATGGCTGTTCAGAGTCCCCGGCAGCCATCATGTATTTGATAGAAAACAAAGAAAGCTTCCACCTGAGGCAGAAAAAAACGCCTGTTTTTTTTAACTTGTTTTCAAGTAGTATGGGGCTCCTGCTTTGGCCAGGGGGCGCTGCGAAAATGGCGCTAAAAAGCACCCTCTGTCCGAAACTGGGCGGTACCAAGCTCGGTCGTCTGCTTCGGAAAGCACGTTTACAATATGTACCCGCCACTTTCGGTTGTGTTGTACCACGGCTTGCAGCGAATATCGGGCGCCGAAGATTTTTCCATGGGTGGCATGCTGCGTAAAGGCAAGAAATTATGCAACGCCGAATACGTGTACGCCGTTCAAGAAATAAGCGGCGAAGTTTTAGCGCGGTGTCAATCGCAAGTGAAGCGAGTCACGCACGTGCGAAGTTGAACTTCAGGTAAGGTTTGCACGCTGCTATATTCAGGCGCACAAACGCGAGGAAATGCTTTCCTATAAATGAAGTCACAGCAGCGATAAGCAGACATGTGTACGGAACTGCTCGAGCGCACGACGGTACGCGCCGCGACGGCAGCGGTCTTTCGACATGCCGCGAAACGGCGGGCCTCCTGCAATCTTTGTTGACTGCATGCCGCTAGGCAAGTAATTATGCCTGCGCTGTAGTAGCAGCGATCTGTCCCTTTAGCAACTGATAAATAACTGATGCAATGCATATGAGCTCCCAGTAACGTACGTGCGAATTGTGCTGCAGCGCGAGCTCGGGCGCTGCTCGCTTGATGTAGCTTTTAATGACAGCGCTCGGACATCGATGTGCTGCAATCAATACTACCCTGCTGGCGCGGCCTCAACGTGCTGGATTGAGGTCAAGGAGGAGTACATATAACTCTCTAACCTGTGCTGCTCGTAGTGGGGTAGTGAATTGTCACCGAATCAGCCCAACACTTTGTGGTCATTTGCACACACCTGGTCACTTCACCACTTCGCACCGGCCGAATTGTTAATTGTCGCTGTGGTCGGGTCTCGAATCGTGAATCACCAGTCATGCCTGATGCTATGTCGGCCTGCCAGTCAATAGTGATTATCTGAAGTGAGATATTGGATGTGACCTGACCGACAAACTGATTTACACCCTTAAGGGTGTTAAAATATTTAGTGTGTGGGAGAGGAGGGGCGGTCGGCACACGGCCGGCGTAGTCTGTTGCTCGTTTTTCTACCTGTCTGGTTTCGCTGTGTGCCATGGGCCCAAAGTCGAGTTATTCGCCTGCTGTAGGCTCACAAAACGGAAACGCTGATCAGATACCAATAAACTTTGACATGCCGATGAGCAGGACGGTAGAGCAAAGAGACGCACACAGCGTGCGTGTCAAAAGAGTTGCCGAAAAGCAGCGTTTCAAAGTGATGCTTGCGATAACGGCAGACGGCCGGAAGCGGCTGCGGGGTCGAACTGTTAAGCAACCACAAAGTAGATGAAGCGGCCAGCGACTTGGACGACGGTTTGGTGGTTGCGATGCGTGGTTAAGTGCAATAAAATGCTGTTACGGTTTGCAAATACCTTACGTCTATTTTTTACTGCGAAGATGAGTTCTCTAACGCATTTTTCATATAATCGCCGTCTTAGTTCTTCATTTGTGCTATTTCGAAAAAGTCACCATGAAATTTACCCGTATAATAAACGTACCCCCTTACATAATTTGTTCCGATTTTGGGGGAAAGAACAAGTGCGTTAATTACGTAAGCATATACGGTAATTTTCCATTTTATGCTATTTTGTGTATTCTAATGACCTTTAAAAATCCTACAATAAACTCATAAACATTAAATTGATGTCGCAACTTATTTTCCTTTTGCAGCCAGCCTGCAGGACTGTACCTACAGCAATCTCCTCGGCATGCATATACTGCATGTCTCATTTTTGCTACTTGCTGTGTTGTGCATTCCCTAGAGATGGTCTGTAAATTAGTAATTATGCTATGTATCTCTTTTCACTGCTTGCTGTGTTGCGCATTCCCTTGACGTGATCTGTGAATTATTCTATACATCTCACTTCTTGCTGTGTTGTGCATTCCGAACTTTTTGGTGCTTGCACGGTACACGTTTCGCTGCTTTGCTGCTTGGTGTGGCACAGCTGTCTATGCAGGGACGTACTAGGCCATTTGTGTTGTAGAAAGCATAAATTCTCATTCTACGCATGCACATGCGACTGTTTGCTGCATATATGCATTTCAGCTTTCGCCTCAGCGTGCCATAATCTCAAGCAAATGCACATGCAAGGCTGGCCTGGGCAAATGCAAGCATACGGCTGCTGGGGTGCTCTGGGAGAATGAGTTCCAGCCGGCATCATGTACAGAGGTTCCACAAACCTGGGAACGCCCTTCACAAAAGCCAGAGATGCCAGAGAATCTATCGAAGAGCTCTTCGGTCGCAAGTTTTACCATTCGTCCTTGGATTTCTTTTATAAGTGAAGTTTATGCCTGCACATACTAGTTATCATATGCTGTCTGTTGACATGAACTTTATAGAATATTGCAACTATCATGTCGCAGGTCCGAAGAAGATATTCATCGGAGGCACATGTCCCAAGCTGGTTCCCCCATCATACGCCAACGAACATTTTTCTGAAATAGCCTCTCCTCACAATGATATTCAGAAATTAGCTTCAATGAGTGTCTCACAAAAAGATGAGATCAGGCGACTTTCATTCAGTAGAGAAACAGTCTTCCAAAATTCGCACTTGTCACGTCTACAAGAAATGATAACATGGGAGGCAGACACGCCTGTGCACAGTGTAATGGTAGCAACCTCTCAGACACCTATAGTGCCGACCATCTCACTAAGCAAACTGACCGCGCAAATGACTACAAAAGAAAGCAAGTTTTTTTTCTTAAGTGCTGTGCTCACGGGAGGATGCCGAGGAGATTGCTGTAGGTACAGTCCTGCAGGCTGGCTGCAAAAGGTAAATAAGGTGCGACATCAATTTAATGTTTATGAGTTTATTGTAGGATTTTTAAAGGTCATTAGAATACACAAAATAGCATAAAATAGAAAATTACCGTATATGCTTACGTAATTAACGCACTTGTTCTTTCCCCAAAAATCGGAACAAATTATGTAAGGGGGTACGTTTATTATACGGGGTAAATTTCATGGTAACTTTTTCGAAATAGCACAAATTAAGAACTAAGACGGTGATTATATGAAAAATGCGTTAGAGAACTCATCTTCGCAGTAAAAAATAGACGTAAGGTATTTGCAAACCGTAACAGCATTTCATTGCACTTAACCACGCATCGAAACCACCAAACCGTCGTCCAAGTCGCTGGCCGCTTCATCTACTTTGTGGTTGCTTAACAGTTCGACCTCGCAGCCGCTTCCGGCCGTCTGCCGTTATCGCACGCATCACTTTGAAACGCTGCTTTTCAGCAACTCTTTTGACACGCACGCTGTGTGCGTCTCTTTGCTCTACCGTCCTGCTCATCGGCATGTCAAAGTTTATTGGTATCTGATCAGCGTTTCCGTTTTGTGAGCCTACAGCAGGCGAATAACTCGACTTTGGGCCCATGGCACACAGCGAAACCAGACAGGTAGAAAAACGAGCAACAGACTACGCCGACCGTGTGCCGACCGCCCCTCCTCTCCCACACACTAAATATTTTAACACCCTTAAGGGTGTAAATCAGTTTGTCGCCAGACGGACACCCTAAGGGTGCTGTTGCCTACACCCTATGCCTAGGTTGCTTTATAACACCCTAGAGGAAGGGTGTCCAGCAAAATAAAATAGGGTATTAGGGTGCTAGTCCATATTAGCACCCATCTACATGGGTGCTGGAAGGGTGTACACCCTCCGTCTCCTGTATCGAGGTCCATGAAGCTTCAGCTGGGCATGCATGGAGACCCACTCTCGACCACTGTAAAAAATGGTCATTCATGGCAAACAGAATAAACCTGTCTTCCCTGTACAAACAACACCCGTGCAAAACCAATACGCATATTATATATATATATATATATATATATATATATATATATATACGTGTGCATATTTTTAAAAAAGGAATGAACCACCTTGCATGTTAAAAAGAAATATACATGTGTTTATTGCGTTCTGCCACACAGGATGAGAAATTGTACATCACAATGAAAATAAACCAAACAGGTGGTGTAATTAAACAGATAAATTACATCTAATAGAAGCAACCCAATAAGTGCCTTCATTTTCGCACACAAGGAACTTAACATTTAGAGAACAGGCTGCCTAGCCAAAAAGTGAAACGTTTGGGAAACACTGCCAGAAAGTGCTCATTAGCCAACTCTAGTATCTGAATACGGCATCAGCTGAAATTCTGAGCATTTGAAGCTTTAACAACTCTGTTCAGAAACTTAGTCACCACAGACCTTGGTGTCGTTAGGTCAAGGCCCACAAAAAACCGCTCAAGCACAAGTGTGTTAAATACTTTGCAGTCATACAGTAGATTGAACAACCAGTATGCGCACATGATTGCTGCAAGCCCCTCTTCTGCATTCATTACTGAAAAACATTTCTCCCGGTCGACCAACAAGAAGAGAAACTGTGCATTCTGCACTGTATCACCAGTAAATGCCACACAGGGTGTTGCTGGAATGTCATCCTGCATTACAAAAATAAAAAGTTGTTGTATATGACACTTGACTGCAGGCATGTGGTTAACTGATATATTGCGTAATGCAGAAAATTTACTCTTATAGACATGACAGGATCTAACATAATTTAAATAAAACGTAAACATAAACTTAGTTTTAATATCACTTTGGAGCATTATTGCCCATATGTTCTATACACAATCACCATCGCAAGTATAATTAAAAGACGATTGATTGCTGCCTGCACCTTCCGCCATCCCATGAGCATGCACTGGTGCATTCACTCCAAAGAATTTGGCCAGTGTAGCCAGTTACAGGACACACCTATATTTAGGGATTATTTCCATGCACAAGACAAACATCGACGACTACATTTACTACTACTTGGCAATAAGAGCTACACCTACTTTGCCTAATAAAAAGCTTCCACAAGCAATATAGACAGATGCCTAAAACCGAGTGCTTGAAATACAATCCCTATTTTTTTATTTGATAATCTCTACCATATCTAGATTTTATGTAACATTTAAACAGTAAACATTGCTATTGTATTTAGAGAGTAAATATCACACAAGTGTTTTACTAGTCGCCTTTTCATTTCATAACTCTCTTGAAGCATATGTCGCCTTGAAGAAGACAAGTGCAGTTGTCGAAACGTTGGCTCCTGCTCTCACCTTGTTCTCGTGTTGCTCATCGTCTTGTACTATTACGAAATTCTGACTATACATTTGGTGTGTGTATTTTTATATATTTACATCTGACATTCTGTGCATAATGTGCATATGATGTAAAATAAGGTTGACTTCTAATGTCTACCTTCTCTATTTTGCATTACACTATCAGCATTGTGCAGGAAGTTACTTGGCTGCCTGGTAGTTTTTCTTACGTTTTGTTTGCTTACACACTGATATGAATTACTAAATGTTTTGTAAACTCACATTCTCTGGTACAAAGAGAGTTCCCAATGCTGCTCGCTCTTTCACATTTGATGCAAGAACATCCAGTACTGCAAGTGCTAGGATGTCTGTAAAGAAAAAGATAAATGTATATATAATTATCTACATGGGTGCGTGTATGTATATATATCATCAAGAAAGTAAACTGAGGAGCTCTATCTTATTAGTCATAAGCCAGCAATTAATTACACCAAGGACAGCATACAGAAAATGATCTGCATTTATTTTAAGTAATAAAACAATGAATAAATGGAAATGAAGGTGGATTAAAAATCTCGCCAAACGTGGGATACGAACCCATGTCATCGCATTATGCATGCAATGCTCTTACCAATTGCACTATACTGTGATGCCGTTTCCTGTTCACCTTCCGGGGTTTATGTACTGAAACTAACCTTGGGAGGGTTAGCCAGCGCCACCACTCACGGCCTTGGCAGCGGATGTGGAACATCCTTTCTGCCACAACCATCACGCCTACATTAACTTTTTAAGTGAAGGCAACTGGTCAATAAACCTGCATGCCACCTGAAGGCATCAAAGCTGCTGGATTGGAGACCCTTGCTATGTAATGAGTAGTAAGTAAGCTTACGGGCCCAATGGTGGGTATTAGTCATATAATAAGAAGCAAACAAACGATCACGCCAAGGTCAGCATACAGGAAATTACTTGTAGCGCCTAAGTGAATTGAATGAATGAATGAATAAACCTTTATTTGAAACAGTAAGTTAGTTGGCAGTCGAGGTGGGAGGGTCCCTTATTCCAGGAACCCTCTGGCTTGGATCGCCCTCCGGGCCCGCGCGACGAGTTCGCGCTGGTCGACCAGGTCCTGCTTGGAGATCGCAGCCTCCCACGTCTCTGCGAGGAGGGTTGGGTCTGCGTCTGCTGCTATTGGTTGTGTCGTTGTAGCATGCGTGCGCCGAGAACCGTGTATCTTGAGTCCACTCGAAGGCCTAAGTGAATTGAAGACAAGATAAATGGAAATAGGAGTGGTTGAAAAGACAACTGGCTGCAGGTGGTATATGAACGCATATGCGGCCAGTTGTTTTTTTTCACCCACTTTCATTTTCAATTATTCATCATTTCTTTATTTCAATTAAAAACTACAATTGTCCTTATGCTGTCCTTCGCGTCATTGTTGGCTGCTTATGATATATATATATATATATATATATATATATATATATATATATATATATATATATATATATATATAGGTGATGGGTAGGTGAGTATGCAGCTCGATGGGTCCGATACGATACACAGGAGCAGGACACAGGTACAAAAAGCCTTGTCACTAACATTTCGGCAGGTGGGTCAGCCTTCGTCACTGACAAAGTAGACCAGCCTCAACGTTAGTAAACAAGACTTCGTACGTGTCTCCTCTTGCGCACATGTAGTATGTGTGTATATGTATGTGTATAAATATATATATATATATATACATGCGCAAAAGTTATTGCTCTCGAGAGACTTTATTATTTTGAAGGTTACGCATGATGAAGCCATGGCAGTATTTCATCAAAATATGGAGAGTGCTTGCTTCCTGACATGTATACGCTGGTTGTTCAACAAAGCTGTGGTTTAGAAGGGTGAGCTGCAGTTTTGAATCGTGCTTTGATGCACAATAAATAGAATTTTTGATCTTACGAAACGGTCTAATCACAATTCGTGCGTGTGCAATATTGGTAATAGCCATGAAGCTGTTGCTCAGAAAATTGTTGAATGTAGAGAGGTGTAGAAGTGCCACTCAGGCTGTTAATATTGCTGCAATGTGGGGCCCGATATTTATTGCCTAAATGTTATTTACATTTGCCCAATCTCAACAGACTTTTTACAATTCAACTACAACAACTGCAATATCATTATGATATACTTACGCCTTGTTCTCAGCCTTGCTGGAGCCATTTCACTAGCTGTCCGTAACATATGCAGCACGTTTTCATCACAGGTCACTTTCTTCCTGGTGACAAGCCTTGTCAACACATCAATGGCGTGTGCAACCTTCTTGGTTGGTTTTGCCTTTGTCAGATGACGAAAGTCATTGCAGAACTGCATAAAATACAGGAAGCGCTATCAGTTTGAAACAAAATGTCAAGAATCACTTTGTTAAGAGCTTTGTCTACAGCGTTTGGCTATACCTTTCACATTAATATTTAGCGGTAGGCCAATATTCGAAGCTTCAAACACAAATCAAATATCACACAATAAATGTTCGCATGGGTATTCGAAAAGGAACTATTATTTTAACAACTGACTGTTAAAAGTCTGGTTACTGTTCTCCATCTGCTATAGAGCAGATTATCAGAAGTGAAACGACGAGTTTCACAAAGCAATGTCGAAACGAAATGTGTGAAAGGAAAATTGTCATACACCTAAATGCAGCGCAAAGCTACAAAGGAAACCCATACGTGTTTTTCAGAAGGGAAGTTTCACAGTTAAGTAAGAAAACGTCCGCGTCCGGGATTTGAACCCGGGACCAACGCCTGTGACATTTGGGAGGCCGATGCCCTGAAATGGGAAACAAATTGCAAACCACTGATTACATTGTTTCTGTGGTTATCACACAAAGATGCTGCTTTCTGCCTGAATGGTGCTGCGCTGTCCTCACCACCTTTGGCTTCTTGCTCCTGGAGCTCGCTGGCGGCTGCCTTTCTTTGAGCACCAAACTTGCTTCGGTTGTGCAACACACGATCATCTTGAAGTTTCCGTCTTTGATTTTTGAATTTATTTCGAAGTGCTACTTTCCAGGAGTGCTTCGAACACAGAAAATAAAACTGGTTGGGATATATAAAGAAATGTTGTTTCTGTGCTTCTACAGCGTGTAATGCATTTTTTAAACAGCACCATTTAAACAATCCCTCTGTAAGCACTGCAAGTTCACCGAGATTTGCTGATTTAAAACTTATTCAAATATAGTGTTTTACTGTGCACAAAGTATATTTGTGAAATACAACGAATAGTATTGCATGAAATACAAACCGAAAATTTCAATGGAAGAATTACTTTTCACAAGCGTCTACTATTAAGAGTAAATGCTTCAAACGTTTCAAAATGAAGTTCCAGAAAGCGATATAAAGAATATTTGCTGATGCTCATATAAAAAACAACTACAGATAACTCGAGATGAACCCCTTCATAGAGACAGAAATGCTAAAATCAAATATTTTTGCAAATGACAGTCTATATATTTAAAAGTGTTAATGTATTTCTCAACATTAGGTTAAATAATGAGTCTGGGTCAGTTTCGAAGGTCATGTACTAAAATGTAAAGTAAGTAGGGTTTCAGTCACACCCTCTAAGGGGCTAAACGAAGGTACAATGCAGTGAAACGTACGGTAAAAAGCTGAAGTAAAAATATTTAATGTTATGAACCCATATGATGCTATATAATCATTTCAATATACGCGTGATTTGTACAGCTGGTGTTCATGGAAGAGTACCTCGTTTGATGAAGATAATTTCACCCAAATTTTATGGCAACACTAACTTCGTGGATATGCAATATACACGTCAATACAAAAAATTGCAGCACGCTTCTACTACATAACAAGGCACGAAATCTACTCACAGATCCACTTCCAACAACATCACGTAGCTGTGGGTATTTCTCAAGGAGCAGAGATGTTACCTTGCTGTAAAAATGACGTGTTGGGAACCTGTAAGATAGATGTGCATTACATCTTGAGTGTTATGCATAACGACGTAATGAGAAAAGGCAAAAACTGAGATGCACGCCCATATGCGCTTACAATGTTGTTTTTGCCATTGCACTGAATAAGATGTCGATGATCTGCCTAAAAGAAGATGTGAGTGGCTCACCACTGATCACTTTGTCATAGAGGGGGCCACGGCTGGGCATCACAAAGTTGATCCCATCGTCATCTGAGCTGGATTGCCTGCAAGAGATGACGCTTTAAGTTCCAGATAAAAAGGCAATTAGAACGAGACTTGACTTCTGATTAACCTTGTGATCATCTGAGTTTGTGAAATGAAAACAAATTTGCATGTAATGGAGCTTTTTGAAACAAAATGAAAGCATCCTTCCTTATATGGTGCACCCATTTTCTTGGACTGAAAGTGCCACACAGTCACAACTTGTATGCTTATATGCTCTTGTCAACAGAATGCCAACCTGGTTTATTTGCTTATTGATTTATATTATTGTCCAGGCTTCGACAGCTATGAAAGTGGCAGTAAAAGCCATATTGACAGTTTCACTTAAATGTCATGAATACATTACTGCTACACTGCAAAAAAGCTTCAAATTTATATGGCATCATACAAGTGGTTTGTCGCATTGTGGAAGCTATAGTTGCCAAGAATAAAAAAAAATCTTTCATGTGATTGCACAGAGTACACTTCAAGCTTCCTCAAGCACAGTCCTTAACTGCAGCTTCGACAGTGCCGCAAACTAGAAGTAGGAATTTGTATTGGTAACAACTCTAGAAGTATGATCAAATGGCTCACTAAACATGCAACAATTCCAGTAGCAATTACCAGTAGAGCATTTACAACTGTACCTAAAAACACACAGTTCAAAGGGATGAAGGATTTCACTGGGTCTGCTCTGCTCACAAAATTCCAAAATGGCCTTTGACGTGCACTGAAAGTAAGAACAAGCCATTAAGTCACGAATATTTACTGCACGTAGGTCACCTACTCCTGCGACTACTGGCTTTAAAATCATGCAATTTTGCGAACTGTGGGAGTAGGTGTAAGCGAAACTTTAGTGAGCTGGCAAGATGAATGCTGAAAACAAACAGATATCACTCAATGAATGCGTACACTCGCTGGCACAACGCTGGCCTGCCTACTTAGCAGATACTAGCCAAGTAGGCGCGCTAAGCTTTACACCAACCGGAGGTTACCTCCAAGATGCGGGCGTGCTACTGGGACAGGAAAGCGCATTAAAAATTCTTCGCTCACCCTCACACCCACCATGCACGACAAGCAGGGCACGATATGATCTTATGGCACAGCAGTGACAACGGTAAAATTTCACCTGTAGTATCTATATAACTGCTATTACAATAATGGAGAAAGCAATGCGGCTAGCAGTGGCGGGACATACCAGCCGCTGAATGAGTGAGCCAGAGCGGACGCTGCATGGCGTACCACATAGTCCACAACAGTTTGCGCCCCTCTAACATTCCATTTTCATTTTTGAGCTTACAAAAGCTGTTTTCTTTACCAATGACAAATTCGTCAGAAGCCGTACTTGCACGTAAATAAAGCAACCCCGAATATAACGCGATAGGGGACTTGCAGTCTTAGAAAAACATATAACGATCATAACGCAAAGGGATGCAGTAATAAATCGGGAAATGACGCAGAAAAGCGAATTGCGGTAGGGCGCTTTATTCATTGCTCCTGTGATCTACCGTCGCAAGATAGTGTAAAATCACGAGTGCTGATGTTTTTATCACAGTCGGCGATAACAACTTCGACCTCCGTGACACCTATCAATGTCATTGCACTTAAAATACCTGAGAAATGTCCGCGACACCATCAATCCATCCCGGGAAAGCGTTTCACGGATTCTGCAGTGATGAACTTTTAGGATCGCTAGCTTGAAGAACAACCTCCATAGTCTTACTCAAGGCTGCAATTAATAGAACCTAACCACAACAAAGTGCACAGCGGCAGTTCCTATACATAGGCTCTCTTGCGCGAGGCGAAGTGTCAGCTAGCTTGGTCAGCAGGCGAAAATAAAATAAATGGCTTTATATTCGTGCCACGAACGCCAATATAACAACAGGCGCGTATACCACGATTTAAAAAAAAACGCGTCATATTCGCGCAATAACGAACGGTAATCGTTCTAACTATCTCGAGCTCGCGAACGTGTCAAATATTTAAAAAATACAAGAAATAAAAAAATAAAAACATTTTTAGTTATATACAGTAACAACGTTCCACTAAGAAAATTACCTGTGATGATGCGTGTGATGAGCGTCAGTTTCCTGTTGTGCTTCACAAACGATTTTGGACATATCAGGTATGTTGTCATCGGCAGCGAGGTTAACAAATTCGTTGAATGTCGGATCCAGCACCTATAACCAACGTCCGTGTACTGTCACTCAACAGGCTAGTTGCTTAGAAGATCGCATTAACAGCTTTTTCTTCGTGCACTGTCACACTTCCGCGTGCAGTCAGATGAAATAAATCCAAGACAATACGCAAGGCACAGTTCTGACTGGTGTTGCAAAGGTCGCGGGGCGCTTTTTTCGTCGCAACGATGGATAACATTTTTTTTTACAATTACAAGTACTGCTCCAGGAGGGCACATGTAACCGGCAAAGGGAGGCCTCAGGAGACACCTCAAATTATTATAAAGTGCATGCCGGATGATCTCTAGGGCCCACAAGCGGCAGCGGGTGGATCCCAGCTGGAACCAGGGCGGTCTGTGGGTTCAGACGACCGAGGTTGGAGCGTGCGAAGGGTGCTCGCATACAGCGGTATGCAGAGGCCTCGGCGAGCCCCGAACCCATGGACCAGTTCGGGTTCCAACTTTGGTGTCCCATTTGCCACCTTGATGCCCTAGAGGCGCTGCCAAGTGTACTCAAATGACTAATGTAAAAATAAACACGATTAGGCAAAGAAACTCACGCTGACCGCGAGGCACCGGCTCGCGCAGGCGTCACCTTGTGACGCTATGTTCAGCGTGGCCGCGCACCTCGACTTCGCCAACACCAATCACAACCTCACCGTATATAAATGCATGGAGTTAAACACGGCAAGCTCGAACATGCTGCTCCATCTAAAAAAGAATTCTGCACTTGTCACTTGACCGCGAACCACATCATTTCAAGCCGCCGCCAAGTGTAC